>NW_027469685.1:0-78278 GCF_051020765.1 Lasioglossum baleicum
TGTAAAAATAGAGTTATATATAATTTTAATTTAAATCAAGTTGCAGTTGACATTAATCATCAAAAGAAATATATTTAAAATGCATTTATTAGATATATAGTAAAGTGCTATGATTTTGTTGTAACGTTAAAGGTAACTGTAAAATGAAATATGGCACTAGAAATATTTAAGTTAAAAATTACTATATTTCGTTTTTCCATTTATCTTGATCTCTAACAATGTGGAAATACGAGTTTTGGGGATATCTTGAGTATCTTTTAAATTCAATTAAAATATTATGCAACTAGTATATTGGTAAAGAATATCACTTTCGATCATAAATGCAGCTTAATGTCCCACCCAATTTTCAACCAATGTGCGCATTAATATGTCATAATATTACACACTGCATATTCATAGAACATAGATGTATCATGGCCAGTTATACAATATATTTAGATAGACCTTTCTTTCTTCCACATTAAAGAGCCATATTATCCAAAATTGTTTTGTAGAATTATTTACTAATTTTTACTAGTTGCAGTGTATATGTAAAGTAATTATTTCTTACCATTTAATGTTGCCATCTTACCAACTAATTCTTAATGTAAGTAGTACTCCGTTTACCCTCTAATGATCCTTATTAATGAATTATATGTAGTTATTATATTTATTTATTAAATTTATATCTATTTTGCAATGTACATTTCTATGCAATATTTGTATCTAGTCATTTATATATTTTAAATATTTTACTTTTATGTAATGTTAATAAATAACTCGATATAATGTTAAAGAATGGTTTAATTCTTCAAGTCATCTATTTTTTTTAAATTTTGATATAGCCATAAAAATGGCAGGGCACAATTTTTATAAAATTTTTTCAGTATTCTATTCTATTTTCTTTTTACATATAATCGTATTTAGCCTTAAATATATGACAATAATACGCAACTAAGTTTCATACATCTAATAATGTTCCCCGTGGTCTTGCTCTTTTTGGATCTGCTTCTGGAGGAGGCATAGCTTTCCTTTTATTCATTCCTTTTCTTTCTAACTGTTTTTCTATTATTCTTGCATTATTAGCATATGAATCAGCTACTTCTCTCTACAAATAAAAAATATACATTTTAAATTGTTGTAAAATGTTCCTTACTAAATCATGATCCAAATTTTACACAAGATTTAAAATGAATTTTTCATCTTTAAATATTAAGTTTATAATATAGTATTGTATTTTTATTATGCATAATATTAGTATCTAACATAGTAATTTTGTGTAGCATTTCATAATTCATTTTATTTTATTTAATAAGATTTAGAAATTTTTTTAGATAAATCGTAGTTTTTTGTAAATAATTATAATAATGTATTTTATCTTAATTTTAGAAAAAGTAAATTTATACATAAAGCTTGAAAATATAACACAGAAATTAGTAACTTACCGCCTCAATTTCATCTTCTTCCTCATCAATAGTAGACACAGTAACAGAACTGAATTTTCCCATATTTTTTGTGTGCTTTGTTACCATTATTTTCTTTGGTTTTTCAATAGCTACCTGATTATATATATCTGTCATTGGACCTTCACCAGAACTTTTAATTACTGCACCTTTTACAATAAATACGATATTTGTTGCTTGATCGTGTTTATAGTAAAGAAAAAGACCACATCTGTAAAAGTATTCACATAAATTAAATTACTACGACAATTTACAAAAATTATATATAACAAAGATATAAATTTAACTCTTCAATTTTTTAAATTATTTTTAAACGTTTAAAAAATAATAAAAATTCATTTAAATATAAAACAAAATATATACTTTTTACATTTTTGACGATATTGTTTTTCTATTCCTTCAGAACGTTTTAAATATACAATTTCATCTTGCTCACAAGTCATCTTGTGGGCATGTTTACTTCCATCGATAACTCGTGCTCCATCTCTTTTCTCAAAGGTAATTTTTCTATGGCACAATCTGTAATAACATGTAAAAATATTTGTGTACCTTTATTCATAATTCTCTACAAAGTAAAAAATAATATGATTAATAAATGAAATAAATCTAACCTAAAATCAATGTCATTTGCCCACATAAGCAATAATAAATATGTAGTGGTTTTTCTTCGCTATATTCTTCTTGATCTTTCGTATCGGAACATATTATACTTCTTGAAACAACTTTCGGCATTTTTACTTTAAATTATATAGTCAAATTATAGGTTAATAATATTTTGTTTTCATAATGACAGTTTGACAGTTTAAAAATCTTAATTTTCCTGTATCAGTTTAAATATTATTAATACAGGGAAAACCATAATTGCAACGCAATTGACGATTTGAACTAAAACTAATACAATAAAAACACAGATGAAATATGAAAACAAACATCCAATGTATCTTCGTCCTATGTTTTGGAAAGCTTTAGTTTTATTATCATTTTAGTGTCACTTTCAATATTATCGATTCAGCATAGAACAAGATTACAAGTGGTTGCAAATAAAATTAAATTTAATCATACATTTACAAATAAGATACAGAACAGGATACAGAATTTCGAATGTTATAACGTTAATGTAAAAAATGTTTTATTACTTATTCACTCCTATTGTAACAAAAAGAATCAATTTTTAATTTTCGATCGTGATATACGAGTAATACAGTGTACCTATTATTTGTACAAGAAAACGAAAATTATATACAAGTGACGTGATTCTTAAAATAAAAGCTTTTACGAAAAATTGCATTTATTAATCAATTAATGGTAGAATGTTCGGCCACATTACTGAGGATTATAAAAAATATAACAACTTTCAATAATAGAAAATTATATCGCAATATTATACCTTTAACTTTTATTCAAATTTCTCAGAAAACAATATACTATACAAACGTAAAACCTGAACACGGTCATTGAAAGTTTCATCCATCAGTTTATTTATAAAAAATTCTAATCAAAAGTGATTAGTAATATCAAGACGGCTTAGAATCGATAGCTTTAAAATTATCGTATTGAATATTTATTTTGTCCTAACATTAGCATTGCGATGTTCAATAGTATGTTTTTAATTTAATGAAACACGCGTAAAAACGTGTTAAACGAGATATAAAAAATATCCGAGGAAAGAAATGAATAGTAAGAGATAAACATTGCAAAGAATAAGAAAAGGTATTATTAAAATGATGTTACTTGGATTGAAACCGCGAGATGGTGCTAGTTACGCGTGAGCACGGTGTCATCTGGTGGCGAAAATTAGGTATCATTCTGGATGATCTGAGATTTTCCATTTCCTCCTGCGGTTGTGAATTTCACTCGACCAGACTCCGTGTTAGGTCGCAGTACGGTGTTTGACGCGCAGTCGAAGGAAGCCAGTCGAAGCAAACGCAAGATGCCAATATCGGGTAGACAATGAAATCGCGCGACGTCCGCCAGTAAAACGATATAATGTGAATAGTGAGAAATCGGCGCGATATGGTGTATAATCGAACTGTAATCGCAAGAGCATACGCGCGCGGTAATGTGAGCAAAAAGTAGAAAAAGGCTGAGAAAAAAAGTGCAGTGACTCTACATTTGATTGGCGGTGCACGCAGAGCGGCCCTTCGTATACATACACATGTACGTATACACGCATGCTCGTATACACAAAAGACTCACACGACACTCTTTCTCGCTATCTCTCCCCTTTCTCTCTTTCTCTCTGCATTCCTGCAGTAGCCTGCACGTACTTACACTTTTTTCCCTCGTTTTACATGAGATTTACGACCGCGCCCCCTTCGGCTCGGTACTCCATGCCGTTCTACACTTTTCTAACTTGTTAGAAATAAATAGCCGAATTGTTTCCACCGGTTTCCTTCCCGCAATTCGATATCTTACTATGCCAGTATCGAATTTGCAGAACCAACCTTTTGTATTGTAACAGAGAAGGGAAACGAAGAAGGAGAATAAATACAAAAGATATATGTATGATATATAATACAAATTAATACGTAAAAATTTTGCGAGACATTGAATTCTCGTGATTCGTTTCCAGTATCTCGCGAAACGTTCGATTGTAAGTAATAATATTCGTTGATTCAAATGCGGCTTTTCTTCGCTATTTTATAACGCATCTAAACAGAACTTATTGCTGTACGTAATACGTACTCAACGACACGATTCGAGAGTTTTCGGAGCACAGGAGTAAAATTCATGGAATAACCATTTGATATTTTATATCTACGCAACGAAGCTAGTCAAATTATCACGAACACTTTAGATTATGATAAACATCAACTCGCGTCGGAAATCTCGTAATTGCTTATCTATCAGCTGACGACAAGTCAGCCATGTCGTAGTTACGAGCAATCATTTCCGTGTGTATCTGTCATGGAAGTTTTGAACCTTTCCTCTTGCCATTTCATCATAATATTGATACCGAATATCCAGACACGCGACGTTTTTCGAAATCGAAGTAAAGTAACGTTTAAATTTTTTTATGTTATAACTCACAACTGTTTTCCGTATCGAAGAAAAGAAAGTTACCGTTTAATAATTATTTAAATTACGCTTTTGTCAAATTTTTATAGTAATTCACGACAAGCGAGGAAATTTTCTGTAAGTGAAAAAATAGCCGTTAAATCTGATTTCACCTTACATAATGGACTTTATTCATGACTGAAAAAAGGCTTCTGTGTCAGGCTGGATGTTCTGCTTAAACTAATTTAATTCGAATAATACCAATATCTTTTTTTTTTTTTTAAATATCTCTATACATAATCGGTTATACGAATACCATCGAGCTGGTTTCTATTAATTCGTACGAGTACACTTCGGGGTAGAGGTATATTTATTTATTTGTACAACAAAGTGCATTCACACGTCTTGCGCACGATGATCGAGACACTCGATCTATCGGTATTGACTGTCCTCGAAGGACAGCGGTAAGAGTGAAAGAACTCCTGTTTAGCTAAGCTAAGCTAACTAAACAGGCCTTGGTTTTATCTTTCATCCCATAGCGCAGTATACTACGCTTCGTGTTTCTCATAAAATAGCAGTTGCAACTGTTTGCTAATAATTGTACGGATTATGCAATTCCTCGTTTCCATTATGATTGACATTTCAAAATATTCTCCTGTATATCCTCCTCGTATAATATTTATTAGCTTATCCTCGTATTGGAACGAATTTATACAAGTCAATTGTTAATTGAAATATATCTTTTAATTACTAGCGTAGCTACGAGATGGCGATTCACTTCGGCCGACATTTTTCGCGTGACACCATTCTATTCTTTTTTATTTTTATTATTTTCTTTCTCGATTAATAATTAATTTGTGATTAATTTGTAATCGACGACGATCGGTGAGAAGCAATCATATCTAATTTTTGCAATATTTTTCTATCACAAGGGCGTGAAAGTTCTAGCTGCATCACAGTTTTTAACCCTTTACACTCGAGAGGCGAGTTTCAATCGCTATTTAATCAGATTCTAAACGTCGATGTTAATTAATATATCAATTTTAAATTTACCCAACGAATGTCGAAGTAAAATAATTCTACGTCTTAATTACTATACAATACTTTATTCACTATTCTAAAAATATCGTCGACTTAATGACAGAAAGTCTTCGAATTACCATTTTTCTACAACGAAAGGATCATCGAGTGCAAAGGGTTAACAAACTATCTCCTTTAACATTTTCAAACACGAACCAACGGAGAACACAATTTGTACTGATTTGTAATGAATTTGTAATGATCGTCGAAAATGATAGATGTACTTGGTTAGCATCGATATCGTTGCGATCGAACTTCGTTTGTAAGATTGAGTTTATGTAAGATGAGGGTTGTTCTGGGAAGAAATGTTCGCGCAGTCCTTATAAGACGGGATGCGTGCAGTGTATGAATTCGCATGCGCGTCCGCACGTTCGTGCAAACAATTTTTCTCGTTGTGTAACGTAGGTAGTCTAAGCAGTGGCGTGTGTGGGCCGTGCGTACCGCTTTGTCACAGATAAAAGCCTGGCCTTTGTCCTTTTTCGCGTGGTCGACAAAATTCAAACCTCGTCGTAAACCGCGCCCGGACTCGCTCCTCTTTAGGGAATACGCAACGAACCTGCAGCCCTCTTTCATTACGATATTTTATCCAAACTTTCTTCGCGATTTGTCGAAACTAAACACACGCGCACGCGCATGCGCCTTTCGGATACCAGTAGCGTATATTCCATAGCGTACACACGCGATGTCCATTTTGATTTTGTAATTTAAATCTCGCGGCATTTTAACGAACGAACGTTTATATTAATTTATGTACAATATGTATTACAGCTTCTGATGTTTATATCGCGAGTATACTCGTCATAGAAAGGTAACAATCTTTCGTTCAATGACGAGTGTGCTCGTTAGGGAAAAAAAATTTGCTTTCGCTATTTAAAATATAACATACAGGTGAAATATTTCGAATATTGTTTTTTTCACGAATCGATTGAATTTTATATTCGATAAATTATATTAACGAACCTATAAGCGATAAAAATATAAATTTTTTCTAAAAAAAGTAAGTAGATTAAATAATTACTTTCTAAGATCAAATGAAATATTGTACTTCAGGGATTTAAAGTTTTCAGCTTAGAAACAGATTTCTTTGCGAAGATTGTATATAACAGACTGCGTATAACATCGTAGGCAATAAAAATCTAATCAGGAGAGAATCAGGAGAGTGTTAAACGATAAATAACAATCTGAGAATTCATCGCTATAAAGTACATATGTTGAGTTGAATATGTTGTAATTGAGGACGAAAAATTGTTTGTGAAAGCAATAATGATTCGTAAAAGCAACCAATTTGTATGAAATATAAATCTCTTCAATTTAGTATATTTATTGGCATTGATATTAACGCGGGTATATGGTTGTTTCTTTTTTTTTTTTATTGATCTTCATGTGCAATGAAAATTTATGAGTAGACAAAATTTCTTCAAGGACTAAAAGTAACAGAATTGAAATGTAAAAGTTAGGTGACACTTTTTAAGACACTTATTCTAGTTAGAACAATGAATTATTGGATAATTTTTGTTGCGAGATAAAGTTTCTAAGAAAGTTATTATAGAAAAACTAGATAATAAAAATAAATTGATCACATAGAAATAAATTCGAATTATTAAATAAGCTGAATATTCTTTATTCGATATTTACAAATAAAATATTAGATATTAGTTGTTAAAATAGCTTTTCTAAAAATAGAAGTTGAATTTATGTTATGGAAACAGAACCATCGAGGAGTTTCTAAAATCAAATTTTATCAAACAACCTTGGAACTTAACGTTCGTGGGATGAAATAAACGAAAGGAAAGCAACGATTTATTTTGAATATTTATCTTTGAGATATAATTAATGAAAGTGGAATTTAATCGAGGAAGTTTTCAAGCTTTCTGATATTCAATTGAAACACACTGAATCGCTTTATTCCAGTAAAAGTGAAAGTAATAATTACAGTTTAAATCGCCGTTGTTGCAGATTGCATATTTTTGTCAGTAATATAATTTATGATATATTTTAGCACTATGATTTTAATAATTAAACGAATCGTAAATACCGTAGCGATTGTGATAGCTGTATTTTTCATATTACATTTCATAAATATCGTTAAAAGGCAAAATAAATTTATATAAAAAAAATAAGGTTCATCTAAATACTTTATACAACAGTTATACTATTTTTAAATCTTCAAACATCTTAAGAGATTGATCAATAGTGTTATGAACTCTGTTCTCTCGAAACCTGCTTTATAAGAAAATTTGTTCTTCACATTTATAAGACAAGATTTACACACTTCTGTGAATGTTCTTTATACCCCAAGAAGTTGCAACGCCGCCAGTTATAAATTATCTAACAGCTCATAAAACGAATAGCTATTTCCCATCGGGGGTTACTCATTGTTTGTACTTATGGCACCGAAGTTGCAGCAAACGATACGTAGAAAAGTTTTATTAAACTATCGGTGACGCGGTCTGAATATCGAGTTGTCCTTCGATCGATGATTCATTGGCATCGGCTAAACTTGTTTAAAATATCGATCACGGAGATGAAGAAAGCACGCTATCGAGCACAGATCAGAAGATGTATTAAACTATCAATGTTATCTATAGCGTTTGCATTTGAAATACTGTAATTGAAAAAAGAACGTAAGAAAATCATTCGTTTAGAAGAAAAGTATATACATAAACGTTATAAATACTGGCATAATGTACTTTTATGGTAATTTCAAGATAAAGTTAAGATTGAAATAATGAAAGTGTCAGCATTCGTTATGTATCTTCTCCCATTTATTTTCCCTGTAAATATATAGAAGCATTAAAAAAAAACAAAGTAATTCGTGCCAAAAATTCTTGCTTACGACACTTAATACTGTATAGCATTTCAAATTCGTGGTGATAATCTGATATAAAAAGAAAAACAAAAGAAAAAGTGCGTAGAAGAACGCACAGTTTGCAAAGTGAATTGGAACGATTATTCCTCGTATGGGAATGAAATATCTTGCCTCTAAATGTCGGCAAATTACCATTTCTGCGACGAGGAAGCGTCGATCGAACCAGAAGCAATCGTAGTCGCAATTACAGCTGAATCGAGCATTAAGTCGAACACGGCGTGAAGCGTATTTACGATCATCGTCTTGGTACGCTTCACCTTGCAGCTGTGCCACCATTGCTCTTGTATACCAGCCTGGAAAATAAACGGAAGAAAACGTCTATATACTATGTGTATGCACCGTTCCTTACCTCGACGCCGGGAAATCCTCTCCTTTCTTAACGTTTCACAAAGCTTTCCTCGGCTATTCAACGAATATCTACCATTGATCTTCTCTTACCTGCCGTGTCATTTCCGAATTACATTTTTCCGGACAACAATGCTATACTTCGCGACACCATCGTTCGCTTCCTCTGGCAAAACGGGAATCGTGGGATCTCTGGCTTTCAGAGATTCATTGCTTCTTCTATTCACCATTTCTTCCTGTGCGTCTTTCCGTTCGAGAAAAAATCGGTTGTCCATGAAATATAACAACTTGGAGTTTCGTAATGATCGATACGTCGAGACGTCGATCACTGGAACAAAGAGAATGAAAAAAGATATTACGAAGAAGTATAAAATCGATTAAAAATAATTACGTTTTACAAGTATATGTTAATTTCCATTTTATTCGAAATTGAACCATAAAAATTTTATACTATTGTTATATAGTTGCTTTTGATTATTTGTTATTGCAATAAAAGATTTTTTATCGCTGAGATACCTGTGTAAAATCTCTCGGTTTTGTGTGAGAAATTTCGAAATAGAAGTCTTACGTAGTAATACTACCGAAAGACCTTCCCTTGAATTGAATTACTTCTCGAATTTCTTGAGGTCTATCAGTTTTCTCAGGTTCACCTCTGAAACCAGGTTCAATACTGTAGAAATAGGTCAACATTTTCAATAATTTATATCGGAGAAAATCAAGGATAAAGTAAATGGATTAAATACATAATTGAACTGTACCTTTTATATTAAAAAGCAGTTATTTTTATGCGAAATACTCGTAAAAATAGATATTTGACGTTTGCTCTGGCATTGTTTATTTCTGTAATAAAAATTTATGAGTGCGTGTAACTCAAGGTTAAGAAAGAAATTTTCGTTTCATTTTACTACACATATCTTGCTACGTAAATTTATTCCCCCCATCTTTAAACTTTCCAATAACTCATGAACGAAAGTATAAATACCTGACAGCAAAGAACGGTGAAATTCCTCGTTTTGCGTATCCGAAACATCGACGATCTTTCTAAAGAAAAGGAATCTTTTTTGGCAACTTTAAATACGCGAAACTCCAATAATAGAGGGGTTCCAGGTACTTGCGGATAATTCTCTCGTGTCTTTGAAACGTTGAGAAGAAAGGAAGGAAAGAAGCGTTGGCGAACTTTTGAAGTTTCGACTTGAATTCCCATTGACCACAGACGCGATCTCACCGAGGGAAATCCCTTTAAAATCGATTCCAGAGATTGGAATTCGCATTCGAGTGGCTCCATCTCTATTCTTAGCGACGTAGAAACACAACGTTTCGGTGTTTCGCCGTAGTTGCAGCTGCCGGCAGTGCGTTTCGGTCTAGGGATTTATGAGTTTATCGATCTGTTCGAGAATCAGGGGCCCAGAACGTCGCAATACCACTCTTGACATTATATGAACTTAATTCGTAGTTCTATTACCGCGTAACAGGAGCACGGCTATCCGAGAAACCTGAAATCCCATGTTCGATTGGAATATTTTATCGAAACTTCCATGACAATTCTTCAATTAACATGTATATATGGATTTCGATATGGGGTACAGATTAAATCTTATCAAATTTGGGAAAGAACTTTTTGAATAATTCACGTAAGGATCAATAATAATATAGGAATATTTTAATTTTATGTAAAGTATTAATCACGTAAGGATTAATAATAATACGGGAATATTCTAATTTTATGTAAGAACATAAAATCTATTTGCTATTATTCGAACTGATAGAAATAACATTGCAGGTAACGGAAATTTGATCGGCAACACGTGTAAACGTATTAAGGAATATTAAGGTATCGATATTAATCGACAACAATGTGAGATTTTACTTATCTTATAAAAAGTGTGTTTCGTATATCTATTGTAAGCAAAGTAAATAATAATTTATAAGGATTTCATTGATTTACAGGAAACATAAATCCTCACAGCTGCGGTTACGTATTTAATTACCGATTAGTCTGCCACTGCGTGTACAGGTGTATTTCGCGAGAAAAGAAACGATACACCGTAGGTAGACTGATAGGTTATCGTAGTGTATTTTCGAGGAACGAAACTCAATCTCGACGCGTTCTGCACGACACGCTGTGGAAACGACCATTTTATTCTTGGATAGAGTTGCTCGCGCGAGTGTCCCTGGAAGCGAGGAAGCTGGCTTTTTCTCAGCCCATCTGCAGACGTGATAGGAATGAAAATTTTTCTTTTTTTCGAGGATGCATCGTGATTATTAATGACCCCGCTTATTGTTGGTACCTTAAGCGAGCGCCATTAAGTTTTCGTGTACGGTAAAATATACGAACATAGTATATTGCTTTTAAATAAACTTGCGTATAATTCACTAATCAGGTTTTATCGTCTGACGTGTACTTACGAGATGGTTAGTTTTGGTAAAATTTTCCAATAATTCTAATAAGATAATTATTAGATAAGATTAGCGAAACATTTTATATTCTAATTTTTTATGAGTTTTATAGTTTCTGATACATTAACCAAACATCAAAATAGCAGAATTACTTTTTGATTTCTAATCTAGCGTGTCTGTTTATCGAAGGTTCGGTATTATTCAATTTTAAAGCAATATTTCATTCCTTTCCGATTACTTGTCATAAATAAAACACGAGCGGATTCGATGTTTTTCGGTGTTTGATAAATTTATTGCCTTTCAAGCAAATATTTTCCGCGTTTAGTGGTTTTGTTATGGAACGAGGCAAGCACAAACGTTTCCTTTGTCTTGAAAATTTCTCCTTTGAAACGTTAGCACGTAATTAAGGGTTATTAAGGGTTATCCGGTGTTTCGTTCACACCGGACTAGATTTTCCGATATTAACCCTGGTTTAACCGTTTACAGCCCCGTTGTTTTGTGCGATGGCCAGCACGAAAGGTGACACCCTAGTTAGTCACAGACGATTATTCGCCGAGTCGATCTCGGTCGGGTCGAAAATTACGAGAAAGCAAGGCCGGAGACATTTTTATGGGAAACTAGAGCGACGATAATCGAAGCCACGATCCAATTGTTGCATTGAATTTGTCCCTGGTAACGCCGGGACGATCGCGAGTTTCTATACTCGCTCCTCGAATTACCTGGAAGCTTTTTACGCTTTCTACACCGTGGAAAAAAATGGTTCGATAGCTGGGTCGATATTCGCCGGCTGAAATCGAAATAATTATATGTACAATAGAAAGCCGTCGAATGGGTAAAAACGAAAGTTTAAAGATTCTCATGCACGTGAACGTGGCCGTGTGCATATATAAAATGAAAAAGAAGAAATTCATTGTGAAGCAAACGATCTTGTTCCACCCTCTGATATTTGGTATCGTTAGAAAGTAAAACAAGGTAGCCTCTTTTTATTGTAAAGTAATATTAGAAAGCGAAGTGAAAGAATACAGTTTCGTTTCGTAAGGCTTGTAATTTTGCAGAGGTGTTTTTATCCTCCGCAAACGATTGCTAACGTGAAATTCAATAACTTTTAGAAAATCGACTATGATATTCAATCGGATCGTCTCAAGCGTAAAAGGAAAATAAAAGAAAAACCGTTTAGCGTTTCAATTTCTCTGTAAGTACCAAATATATACAGTACATACTTTATTACGATTTGTTTTTATATTAATTACATTCTCTCGGTGTGAATATTCTTTGCTTACGTTTCTTTAATTGAAAAAGTCGAATATATTTTATTTCCTTTTATTTTTCTAGTTTTAGATGTTCGATCCAGAAGAAACGAGTTACAGTTTAATTATGGAATCTCGATCTTCGAAGAACTCTATCTGAGGTTTAGAAAATATCGGAGTATATATGTTCGAGATAAAGTAGCTTGTTCTTCTGATCCTTAGAGTAAACGATATGACAAAGCAAATACGGAACACAGCAACATGATATATAGATTCGAAATAGCAAAGCCAGATTATTTATTTGTTCGGCCAGGCTATAGCATTAAATCATCGTTTATTACCGTTCCTTTCAATATCGGTACAAACCAAACACGAATCCCTCCAAAACTAGTATTTCAGCCAAATTATATCATATAATCTTTTAAATGGGTTATTTTTAATTGAAAATTCTGCGCAGGCGAAATTAATTAGTTTCATCGACTTCAATTCCACCGAACGAGAATTAAAACGCGTATACGCATCGAGATAACGAGATATGAAATATAAAACAAATTTAAAATACGAATACCGTTTAAATGTAACGGTATATTAAAAAGGAATTAACACGTTTTCCACGATTAACAATTATATTAAATTAAATTCTTATTTAAAAATAGAAACGGGACAGACGCACCTACAACTCCGAGGATTAAAAAAATTAAAAATAGAAATACAGTTTAAATGTAACGGTATACTAAAAAGGAATTAACACGTTTTCCGAGATTAACAATTGTATTAAATTAAATTATTATTAAATTAAATTCTTATTTAAAACTAGAAAAGAGGACAGACACACCCGCAACTCGGAGGATTAAAAATTGGCTGAAAAAAACCGCTCTGTCCTTGAAAAAATTCCGTGTCGTTAGAAATCAAACGTTAGACGTACATTCTGCAGCTAATTTTTCGCCGTGCGATACCGTTCGAGAGCGGCGAATGGATAAAACCCGGTTTCAAGCTCCGGTTTCCGCGAGGTTCACGAAATTTCTACCGGGATGCTCGCTGGCGCGTAAAGCTCGTACGGTACGCATAAATTTATTGCATCGAATTGCAGGAGGAAGATTTCGCGTACCGCGGAATTATGCGGCATGACCCTAATTATATTTTTCCACGCCCGTAGCTTACGCCAGTTCTATATCGCGGCTCTGTGTGCTTACGTGCACATGCGGGGCCGGTTACGAGGCCGATGCTGTTCTCGCGATCATCGCGATAATAATTGCAACGATGACGAGGAACGCTTGTACGCATTCCGCCTCCTCGCGAGAAAAACCGACGCGAAACTTTCGTATGCGTGCCTAGCCTCCATTCTATCTTTTCTTCCCTCGTTTATTTACTCGTTAACAGAAACACCGTGCATCCGATTACCATGGGTTTTTTCGACTGTCCCGGTACACGTTACTTCTGCAACTTTTTGAAACAAACGATGCTTGTTCCGATTTACTTTTCTTTCGCGCGTAACGTGCGTCTGTCTACGTGTATCTTCTTATTTTTCTTTAGTCTATTTTAACCCTTCGCGGACGAGAAACGAAGCTAACGAGACACTCGGTTGTATGCTAAACGATTGAAAATAAGAAATCGCAGGAAATTCTGCGAATTAAAAAGTATATACGACATCTATGACAATGCGATAATTATTTTTCGCTGTATTCCATGTAATTTTTATTCTGACAAATTAAGAAACTTCCATGTGTATTGCGACATTCGTTTCCAAAGGGTTAATTGTTTTAATCGATCTTTTGGAACGATTTGTAACGGAGAGCGTGATCTGCGAAAGTGAAAATGATTGGTCTCGGAATTTTTATTTTTGCCATAATTACGGAAAATGTGTGTACACGTTTCGGGGAAAAGTAGCTGCTTATTTAGATAGGAATTTAATTATATATATCTATTTGTTTTTTACCTTAGTTACTGTTATTTATACAGAACTATCACATTCTCTCATTGGTAGTCGTGTTAAAATCTCGTAGCTCATTAAAAGTAGCTCGCAAGCTCGTTATTTCAATTTCATTTAATATGTGGAAGAGGAGGGGGTTTGGAACTGCCCCAACACGTTGGAAAAATCCTCGGCTTGGCCTGATCTGGTATCCTCGGCTTGGCGTTCATGTTGGAAGGGATGAAAGGAAAAGAAAGGGATTATTTCGTCCTGGGCCCTATAGTGGACTCATAAGTAAAGGCCTTTATCTTAGACCACGGGGATACTATTGGAAATCCTAGACGTTGAATATTATAGAAAAGAAGGGTTCTTACCGAGAATTTGGGAGAAATCCTCGAACCTCCTTTAACTTGGAAGCCATTTGACGGTGAGAAAGGAAACGACGGTAGCTATAAATATATTTGTCAAAAATTTGTCTTTGGTACTCTAATGTATTTGAAGTCGGAAATACTTATCCAAGAATTTAGTTCACCCGATTATCTTTTAAATCGTACACTAATAAGCATTTCAACGATTTTAACTCGCTCATCACGGCTCCCATCTGCCGTTATTAATATCGCGTATATCGTTGGATTATTTTCTAATTTTACCGATACAATTTGGAATCTGCGAAGGAGTTAATTTCAATTAAAAGCCGTGAAATATAAAAATGAACCGTAACCAATGAACGTTTTTATTAACACGAACCACATGCGAATATTTACGTCCCACTTCATAAAAGTCCAGGTAAAATTCCGGGTTAAAATAAAATTAACAAAATTCGTATACGCGACGTGTTAGCTTCGCAAAACTAGAGAGACCTAAAAATAAATGGCAACGTGTATCTTGTTATTTTCGGAGTTAAGTCGGTGTCGAAACGCTTAGATTAAAAACGTTGTTCGGAAGAAGGCTGGATATTGGAAATAGCTTTTGATACCGAATGATCTATAGCATTCGATGAAAACTAAGAACGCTTCCATCAAGTGGCCAGAGATGTGCGTTTTGGGTCGTTTTTGAAACGGAATTTCCGTAATTAGGTATCGAGACGGAAGTTTTCGACCTGGTTTCAAAGTTGTACATTCGTGTTCCGAGGCCATTACAGTCGAAGAAATATTTGAATCGAGGCTTTAGAAATAATTTTTGGAATTATTTCGCTTGATTATTTCGCTGGATCCAAATAATACCAATTCGACGAAGTTTCTTCGAGCGAAAATATTTCAGAAAATTTCCACTTTTATCACCGACTGGTTAAATGCTTTTCCATACCGAATAGAAAAGCTAATAAATTCTTTTGCGCGTATACGTGTATATTTACAGGGTGTGTTGTCCGAGAGGGACCAGCTTTTGTGACAAATTCGTTTAAAAGCGTTTCACCGGTCTCAGGACCGTTTTTCGTTTAACGAATCAACGTATTTTCCGATTAACACTTTCGGCACGGGTGTCGGATATACATAGTTGTAGTAGTGGCAATTTTTGGAAAGGTTCGCCGTATCAAAATGGTTAAAAGTCAGATACTCGAAGCATATCTTCTCCAAAGCAACGTTATACGTCGCTTCAACACGATTGACTCGACATTTTCGAGTAGAAGAACGGGTGAAAACCGTTGCGCAAACTAATTCCAACGGGAGGATAATTTTCACGTCGGATAACAGGAAGAAGCTCGAAGAAAAACGGGGTTCGTAAGCCCGATTCATGCAACGCGCGAAGCGATTCGCAGGCGAACGATTCAGAGCACGTGAGGCGCGTGTCGCATAAGAGAGAAACGTTCGCGATAGAATCGTAACCGGGCCCTTATTGAACGATCGTTCCATTTTTGTATCGTCATTGAAACGTGACCGGCAGTCCTTATCGCGGATAATCGATATTCGTCTGCCAGGTTGACTCACAGGACGATAACATTCCGTTGCAGGTATAACGATCATGCACGACAGAGATGAGGATGTCTCGCCAGGTACCGTTCTCCCTATTAATCGATTATTAGGATGATTCGGTTCATTTTTCGTCTCCTTTCGAATAATCTGTGAATTTCCGTTTCTCGGAATCAAATACAGTTCTCCCTAGAAGCACGTGATTTCGATTATTCGAAACTTTGGAAGATTCGGTTCATTTTTCGTGTTCTTCTAAACAAGCTGTGAATTTCCGTTTCTCGAAATCTAATACAGTTCTTCTTAGAAGCACGCGATTTCGATTATTCGAAACTTTGGAAGATTCGGTTCATTTTTCGTGTTCCTCCAAATAATCTATGAATTTCCGTTTACTCGGAATCTAACGCAAATTTCATTCGTATTCCTATAGTTCCTCGACGTTCGTAAAGATAGCAGATCTAAATAGGTAACCGAGATGATCTCCTTTCGCGAGAATAATTTTAAAAAATACTACGCCGCATACTTCGCTTAATCGTGTCTATTCTAATTAAATTCGTTGTTTAATTCTCGAAGAACGGTTTATGATTTCTGATTTCTTTCTACTTAATTCAGAGCCTCTCGCGTTATTGTTCGAATATTTCGATATTAAAACAATGAAAAAAATATCTTTATCTCTCTGTGGAGATTAATTCGAAGACGGAAAGATTAATTGTAATTTACGTAACGACGCGTGAAACCGATAAAAATATATCCACGAAGTTTACCTTGTTGTAATCTACTTTCGTTAATTTCCTTCTCTGCGATTCAAGTTCAATAATATGCTTAATGTTATCGATGTGTATTTCATAGAATCGAATTAACAACAATGTCGAAACAAAGATACAAGAGTAAAGGAAACGTGGAACACGCGAAACTCTGATATCCCGAAGTACATTTACGTTTCTATCTGCTCGTAGCGAAGTACTATAATAATTTCGATTTCGAAAGTTGAGGTGATCGTTAGGCAGAACTACGCAGAAACGACACGTTGAAAGTTACGGCTGATGTGGCAAGAAATAGACTAGGAAATATTCGAGATCATGGATCAGAGCGAAGAACGCGAATGCTAGGAATTATCGTGTTAGCAGCGTCACTTGGAACATCGAAATAACGTTCTAATCTCTATTCTTGGTATACGCCTCCCACGTGGCTGGGCAAAAGTGTCACTTCTAGAATAACCGATCGAGAACCATTTTTCTCTCAGCTTTCTGCAGCCTGTATTATCTTTCTGCTCGTTATCGGGTTTCGCCAGCGGAATTCTAGATAAACTTCTGCTAACGTTCAGTGTACGCCTATGATACAACAGATAACGATCTGTTTCAATGGACACGCGTACGGTAGAAAACTGTAATCGCCTTTCAATGAATAATATCACACAGAGCGTAGTAACATCGAAGAAAAAGGAATAAATAAAAAATAATTATTAAAAATCAAACAGAAAAATTTAGTTCAACCGCTGAATTTTTCTTTTCAAATCGCTAATTTTTCTTCATTTATGTGGAATGTAAATTCATCAACGGAGCTATAATACCATAATATTTGACGAATTGCAATAAGAATAAATTACAAAATTGGATATTCCACAATTGGAATTGATAGATGCGCGATATTATCTTTAACTTAAACACGAATAAACAATAATAATTATATTAAAAATAACTACGTGATCAAAATAAAATAATTCCGCTCATTCCAAACGCAAACGTGTAATTTTCCTTGCATCACATAAAACACATAAAAGGTATCACCGAGTTTACAAAAACAGAAGGAAAGCAGCATTTTCGGCATATTTACTCTTTTGCCATCGAAAAGGTAAAAATGCTGTTGAAACTAGGCGAAAATTCGCGACACGTATGGAGAAAATGTATCGACCGAACGACAATGACAAAATTGGTTTGCAAAATTTCCTTCCAGCAATTTTGATGCTGAAGATGCACCGCGCTCCGGAAAACCCGTCGAAGCCGACGATGACAAAATAAAAGCATCGATAGATGCAAACCGCGGAATAACAACTCGCGAGATTGTCGAGAGGTTGAATTTGTTGAATTCGACCGTTAATGACCGCGTGAAACATCACTCTAGAAAAATCGTGTTTCATTTTCACCAAAAAAAAAAAAAACAAATGACTTTCCGAAGAACCCGATGTTTCCAAGGATCGAAGGATTCAAATGGGTGAAGTTAGAGGACCGAATAAAGACACCCTGAGTGTAATATTAGTTTTTACGAAACCAGGCTAAAGTGACTTGCGTCATCGTTGTTTCCACAGGTTCATTTACCAGACATAACTGCTCTCGTTCGATTCATTCTTGAACGAGCGTTGGAAGTCGCCCGAGACAGATCCCCGACATGCAACCGAACGTGTAATGACTAATGACTTTCAAGTCTGAGCGCATTATCTTTACTTTGAGTCACGGGATCTTTTTCTCTCGCTGCTAGCCGGTCTCCAAGAAAGGCTAATTGTAAGCGTCCAACGATTATCATGAATGATCGACGAGCCGGCATTGAAAAATCGGTGTAATCGTTTGCGATCGAGAAGCTAGCTTAACGATTGTTCCGTGAATTCCTACGCGTCGGTTTTATTATTGAAACAACAGCACAAGCGATGCATCGTTGAAAATACTCAACGACTACGTCGTTTGCGTCCATGTAAAGTGGAACAAACTCGTATGCAGCAAACAACGCTTTATTTTTCTATCTTATAAATTTCAAATATATATTTCAGTCATCTCTGAGTTTCTCCTTGTTAATTTTATCGATAGATTGGTTTTTAAGTCGAAAATATTAAATTTTTCAGTTTTCTTTGGATCATTTGCTGATTCGTTTTAATTTACTCCAATTTACTTGAATCTTACTTCGAGATTTTCTACATAATGGCATTTCAATAAATGTTAACAAAATATTTCAAATTGGTGGATTTTTTATTTTAGGTTCATTTTATTATCGATAGATTGATCTTTAAGTTGAAAATATTATATTTATTTATTCATACCGTCGTGTCTTCGCGCAAAACTTAAAACAAGAAATTTCATTATTTCTGTGCAAACCGAGTCCTTGGAAGCAGAAAAAGTAATTCATTTCGAATAAAAAATACAAAATGTCGATCAAGCGGATTAAAAAATTGAAATTAATCGCTTAAGCCTGTGAATGGCTCGTATAATTCTCATCGGGTATTAGTCATCGTTACAGAAATTCTACTTCGTGATCTAAATAATAACGAAAGCACAATTCGCGAGCGTGTTTTCGATAAAATCTTCGAATAATTCAAAGGGTGTCGACGTGTATAAACAGTGAAAAATGACCGGCTAAATTCTTGGACAAATTTAAAAAAAGAACAACGATTGTTTAGTACGTGTGTCCTCGGTGTGAAACGTAGTTTCAAAGATAGAGACAGAGTTTTCAGCGATGTGCGCGTTTACGTAACGTGATCCGAGGAAATCTTGTAAGAAGGTAGAAAATAAGCTTGTGCAGTGCAATTTGCGATGCGGTAATTTGCCTATACGTTACGATGCAATAATAGTAATATCGAACAAGGTTACTAATTTCGATCGTAGTTACGAAACAGGCTAATTTTCTCGGCTCGCACCGCCGGCTAATTAAACGCAATTAAGCGTAATTTCCTCTCTTTGTGGTAAGACATCGATAACGGGCTCATTGTTTCTTAAATTTGCCACGATTAAGATGTCCCAATAGCTCGTGAACACCTAACCACTTATTTCTTCTTTCCTTCTTCTTTTCTTTTATTAGGAAAAAGTTGCATTTTTATTTTATTAGTAGGCTTCGGTAATTTCAATAAATACGCGAGTAGACTTTGCGGTTTTGATTTAAGATTAAATTTCTAGTTGCACGTGATTTTCATGCGATCCATTCCTCGTCAATATGTTTATTTGCGAGTTTGAAATGGCTATTATAGGTTTTTATCAATTTCGTGCTTTAGTTTTTATATAGAACGTGGGAAAATAATTGTTACTATATTAATAAGTCAAGTACTTTTTATCGAAAAGAAAAACGATCGTAACTTATGATAAAAAGAAATGAAGCGGAATTTAGATTGATTTCAATTGAAATTCAACCGAACCTGATATAATTTTATAATTTAGTCGTTCTCTTTTCGAAATAACAACTCGAACGTGGTTTATTTCGAATTTTCAATTTATCCGTTCCCAAGAAACCTTTCCTCTCCGCTGCCGCAATTTTGGACAATTTAATGACTCATTTCGTGGCAAAACACTTGGCTATAATCGGGAAATAAAATCTTTGTTAAAAGAGTGACTCAGTCCGGCAAAAAATCGACATTATCTCTCAATTAAACGAATCTTCCGCTTAAAAATAATATCCTCCATAAAAAGCAAAAGCCAAGAAAGGAATAAAAAATGATAAATTCTTTCAAAGGTACTTACCTTTTTAAAATGGAAAATACCGATTCGCCTCTTCACATTGTAGCTCTTTAAAAAATAAAAATTCCAATTCGTGTCCTTTGGATTGTGATCATAGAGAGAGAGAGATAGAAATCGAACGATTTTCCGCTATAAAATCGAAGGAGATTGTTGGAACACGTGTTTCTTGTATTTTTCCTGCGATGATAGAGATATCGCTTGGTATCGAGAGGATCGTTGCATCACGATCTCTCTGGTGGATCGTTCAGTGAATCACGTTCCGCATTTAATTGCCTCGAGTGCGAGCGGCTGCGCTACGTTTAGATGTAACTTCAACGCGCCGAGTGTCCGGAAAAGACGGAAAGAAGACTAACGTGTTTCGGTTCTATTTTTGCCTACCGAAAGGTCTCGTATTTCTGACATGGCACAGCGTGAAGAGCTAGTTCTCCATTCGATCCACCAACCGTTTCGTCCGCAACATCGAACGCCAGAATTCCCCATCATCCCAGCATGGTGTTAGACTAGCAATAAAAAATGGGTACACTCCGATTTTCTCTTTCCTTTTTAACTATCATTTCCACGGAAGTTGGAAAGCTTCCCATTCCCGTTTTCTCTACTAGGACAAATGATCTCGTTAGAAGGAAGCAGATAAAACGGTGGAATTTTCTCTTCAAATTCCGAATAAATTATTCTTTAAACCGAAGATGAATATTTTTCTGCGGTTATCAAACGATAACGGTTGAGCCGTTTTTGCAATGATGACAAAATTGAAACATCGAAAGATTGCGAATAAAATGGAACTCTTAGAGCACTCGAAAGACGAGATAAAACGAAGCTCTTTAATAGAGAAAGAGTTTATTTGCGTTTGACAGTGATTGCTTTTTATTTTCACGTAGAACCTCGTGAACCTCAACCTCGCGAGAGACATGGGATATTTTGTTAATTTACACACGGAAAAATTTAATCAACCCGTGAAGTCTTATTGCGCTTCGATGAAATAGTCCAACACGTATGCAAATTACCGGCATGAGTCACTCGATAAAATAGGCGAGCGCAAAACGGATCAGAGATAGGATTTGTTAACAACGATCTTCGTTCGAAAAAAGGAATACAATTAGAAATATTAATTAGATATATTTCTCAAGGCGAATCGACGTTAAATTTCCGATTCGTCTCACAAGTAACGGCTTTCAAAATAAGGTCTTCCCGAATTGTTTCGAAATTATTTTCGAAGATAAGAAAACGAGCGTTCTGGAAAATCTCGATCGCGATATATCGCGTAATTATTCCTTCGAACCGTGCCTCGTCATCGATTAAACGCCAAATCATTGTCATTATCGTATTTTCATTCGCAAAAAATGATTTCATTCGGAACGTGTGATTTAAAAACACGCGGAAAAAAATTCATTTGAAACGTGTAAGAAATATATCGGCTTACGCGGCGAGGAAAATATATTTATGCAAAATAGATGGTTTTGCGGACGATGAGCGCGTGGAGATAAAATATTTTCCGCGTTGTTTACCGATATCTCTTGTGAAATGGAATTTTACGCTTTTTCGCGATGCGATGATCGATGAGATCGAGATCGGTGTAACGACCTTAGATACAGACTTATTTTTTCTTTTCTCTTTTCGCCTGCCTGTTCGTTTCGTACGGAATGCAGCGGATAATCTTTTGCATTTCTACGTTTAATCGTCCTAAACAATGTTGTTCTAAAACGGAGACAAGCATAAAGATGCATAAAAATACCAGCGTGACGCAGAATTTCGTTCTTTCTGCACAATTAAGTTCCCAGAGAAATCGGGGATCGCTAAAATACTAAACAAACGTGTTCTTTGTGAATAAATTTCCCCGATTCCGTGGCAGTTGTCCAAGCATTTATCTTTGCACATTCAACGATCTTCGCAGTCTCCTACTTCTCGTGTCGCATCTTCTCCAGGCGATATTTCATCGATTAACGACAGCCTATTAATCCAGTCGTCATCCATCGGCGAATAAATTAATCGCCGTGTTTAAATCTCCATCGATCCGACCGTTATCCTCATTCCTGCTCCTATCCTCGCTTCTACTTCAAACTAGTTTCGTTCTAATCCTCGGTTGCTATTTTTAATCGCGCTATCGGCTCGATCGCTAGCAGCTAATCGTTCTATAATTAATCAGAGATCGATATAAAATTCCGAGTCTCGGATTCGTCGACTCGGCGAGCGCAGATTCCCATGCATGCCAGCGATCAACGACTTCCCTTCTGTGTCGCTTCTATTATTAAAAATTCCCATCCTCTATCTTCCACCTTCGTTATGTCACTTTGCTATTACGGCACAGCGACCCGTCAATTACCGATGTATCAATGGGACTTACACTCGCGTCTCTTCTTCGGTTATGTACACAACGTTCTTCCAGTCTCCGTTCATCCAACCATCAGCGTTCACAGTTCTTCTCCAGAGTTTCTATGCGTTCTTAGAGAACGAATTAAGTCTTCGAATTAATCGCAAATCGATCAAAATAACCACTGAAAACCCTAGATCTCGTCGAGTTCCATCTAGATCTAGCTACCAAAAAGTTCCACGCAATTTTTATACCTCATCTTTCTTCAGAGTTTCTATACGTGGTTAAAGAAGGAATTAAGTACTGGAATTAATCGCGAATCGATCGGAATAACCGAGAGTTGTATCTAAATCTAGCTACGAAAAGGTTGCACGCAATTTTCACACCTGACCGGGCAATCCTAGAACTGGTCCAACGTTTTCCACTCGGCTGACCCGATCAGCAGCCTATAATGTGTCTCCGTTGTAGCAGGTCCAACGTTCTTCGATTAATTGCTGAGGGAGATGACGCGATTTGGAGCTTCAGGTTCATCGACTCGGCGAATGAAATCTGTATGGTAGGACGGGAGCGATCGTTAAGGCTGGTTCAACGTCTCCCCACCGCGACGTGTCTCGTTGCGGACGATCTAATTAACGGAGCAACAAACCCTGAAAACCCGGTGCAACGGACGCCGGAGAGGCCTTGCTCTCTAGCTTCGCTTCTCTACCAGACGCCTCGGTCTAACGAGGACGGTGAAACCGACTCTGAGTAGTAGGTGGTCTGAAGAAGCGCATAGGAGAAAGTCCGTGGAAAAGCCTCGGCGCGGCAACTCAACGGAAAATCTCTTTTTTCCTTGGGAAACCGTCAGCCGCGCCGGGTTCTTTACGAGGCCGTTTAACCACCGGCAATAAACCTCACGGGTTTAATACACCATCGTAATCCACCCATCGCAATCGTGACTTCGTGGCTGCTGTTCGATCGCGTTATTATATCGTAATTATATTCAAATTCGCCGGATGCGAAACCAATCTTTCGTTTTCGTTTATAAACGCTTTCTGCCTTTCGGATTGATCCGCGGTTTTGAAATTTGGATTTGAAATGATTTTCGGAATATCAGGTCTAGTAATAGTAATATAATAAGAATATCGTTTTTACACAATTTTTGCGAAAAAAGCCAAAGAGCGCTCGTTCGATTACGTATCGAAAAAAGTTGAAGAGCGCGATGCAAATGCGTTTGAAAAAGGCTGAGCGCGTTTCGACAAATTTTCGATGGCCCGTCAGTTGTCTGTTTCGCCAAACGCCCTGGCTTTTTTCGACACATGATCTGAAGTGTTATATTAATTTTTATCTTCCAATTGTAGTTTAAAATGGCAGTATCGTATTTCTCGAATTCTATTTAACGCGTTTACAAACGCTTAACGTGTCGTTCGTTGCCAAACGGTAAACTATTTCGAGGACAGCAAGGATGAGACGTAACGGGTCTCGAAGGATATTTTCCTCGATTTTCTACGACCTTTTTCTCTATTTCCTCGAGAGCCGTGTTTCCTTGGGGAACGAGCGTTATTCGCTGATCGTTGATTTTCGTCTAGAGCTTGAATTTTTGCGAATACTGGAAAGCCGAAGTGGGTAACGGGGTTACGACTATGTTTATGCCTCATGGTCCCGCTGTAATTACCGCTTCGAACGTATGCAAATAATCGTCAAAGCCTCATCGGCGGTATTCCAGGGTGTTTTTTCCTTTGAGATTGGTTAATCGAAGCTGATTGCACGCTTCAGTGGATACTGTCTCGCATTTCCCAGTGTAGATCGTGTCCTATACTTTGCAAATACGTTTCACGTGTGTCCATCTCGTGGTTAACTCTCGACGATCACGTCCAATGAGTCGGTCTACGTTTATTTTCAATATTAAACGACAGTTAATCTCTGCGTGCGTTGAAAAGCAAGCCGTAAAAGATCGATCGGTGGACACGAAGCCGAAATCGAGAGGAAAATACGTATATTTACGCGGATGAGGCTCGCCGATGGACAACCTCCCACGGCAAATGGCGTTTTCATGCAAATATAGCAAATCCCGGCGAACGACTGGGTTGGTTGTATCAGATAGGGGCTGGCGGACGTTTTATTACAACAGCCTGAAAAGCGTCTCGACGCTCGCCGGTCTGGCTCCCTCGCGTGTTGCTAGGATAAAAACTAACTCCCTCGATTGGAGCCTGTTCGATGAAATGTTCTCAGATACCACGGGTTTTCCCGTCCGCAATATCCTGCTGCTTCATTGAAAAGATATATCGTAGTCGGAGATTCGCGCGGATATTTAATATGTCCGTTTAATACCGGCTACGTTGATTGGCCGATCGCGAAAACAGGATGTCTCAATCGATAGCGTGCAGTCACCGGCGAAATTAAACGCCGAGCTTGCCACGGTCTTCTCCATCGAATTCCATCTTTTTTCCAAACAGTCGATCGGTTAAACAGTTTCGATATCTATTCTATAAACTTTATTTCGCGAGACGCGAAAGCGAGAAATAGCCAATTCCGACTTGAGAATACGACACCAAATTTCGTCCTGTTTTATTTATTCATTCGTTTAATTTATTTGCTAAATTAATCAAAAAACAGCTAAACTTAAAACAAGTTCATTCGACTCGTTCGTGCAATTCTACTAAGATCCCTCTTATACATAAGAGGATCTTATGCATAATACATACATAATAATACAAAAGCAAGTCGAAGACCTTTAAATGTCCTCGACTTCGCCTTCGAAATTGCAATGTCCATAAGAACACGACCAAATTCCAGCACGAAGAAAGTTCACGCGAGAAGCAAGGAGGAAGACGCGTGGAAGGAGAAGCAGTGAAATATTTGGTTTTCGGATGAAGATGAACGCGGAGGAAAGGAGAAGCTCCGCTGGGATTACGAACTGTGGAGGGACAAATGAAGAGGGGCGAAAGGAAGAGAAAAAATAATGGAAGGGGCTGGACGGGGGGAAAATAAAGGGCAAAATAGGATAGGTGGATAGAAGAGGGTTTAAAGGGAAGAGGAAAAAGAATCGAAGGAAGACGTAGGTAGGGGGTTCCGGGCTGAAGTTGTAGCATTATATGGGGGCTGACGAACGTTTTGTTGCCAGAGTTTGAGAAGCGTCTCGACGCCCGGCGCCATCCGACAGCGGCCCCGTCTCTCTCTCTCTCTCTCTCTCTCTCTCTCTCTCTCTCTCTCTCTCTCTCTCTCTCTCTCTCTCTCTCTCTCTCTCTCTCTCTCTCTGTGTTCTCGGATATATAAACGCACCCTCAACGGTAGGAGCTTTGTCCTGGGAAAGGAATGACGTCAGCAGCAGAGATCGCACCACCCCATATAAGCGCACGAACGCGGCTCGCGATCGTCCAGGGATATAGGGGAGTAGCAGCCAAGGACAAACAGTCTTTTCCGTTCAATGAAACCTGAAAATATGATCCATTCGAATTAGAATCAACGTATACTCCCGTAGTTCGCTGCAACCATTTTTCTTTCCGTCCAATTCTCAGTGTGTGAAATCTTGCACAATGGACCAGGAGAAATGGGTTCTCACATTTTCGTAAATTGAAAGTGTCAGCGTATTCTGGATACTTCGGAGTACCTATTTCCCATTTTTATGCGATTTAATTAATTATTATTCTCACAGCGGAGCAACGACCTCGCGAAAGAGAGAAAACGAGTAACATCGTCTTCGTACTTGAAACGTCTCGTAAACAAAGAGTTTCGATGTAATTAAGTTTGCTCTTTTTGTTTCCGATAGTTACAAGTATCTAGTAGGCAAGAAGCGTTGTACTTTAGTCGGAACTGCGATGCTAAACTATGAATTTTAACGTTAAGCGAGGAAATGTCCGAAGTTTTTATGGTACGTCTCGCTTCCGAATACCCGTGACACGCCATAACGCGTCGTACGGACATAAATCAGGTATCCGGGTATTCCGTAGAATGTATACTACAACGCTGACCTGCCCGATTTTGCCGGTTTTGCAATTTAACCGAGTATAGCTTGATCGAACGAAAAGGGAACCGTCGGATTTCGTAACGCGTCTTTGGCTACTCAGCGCGAAAGAAATTAAGATTCTAAAGAACATCTCGTTCCTTCACCCACCACACCCTCCGATATTTTAATGTTCCAAGTGGAAAATAGCGATTCTTTATAATCGTGGTGTAAATCGTCGAAATACCGACGTTACGGCTACTCGAAGTGTGCCAAAACCAAGTGTGTCAAGGGATAATCCGAATGCATAAAACTTTGCAGCTCGGAGAACCATACGTTCTCGTATGTAAACCTATTTTTCCTAACAACAGCAGCGTGTTAATCCTAATTTTATAGCGACATTTTATATCCGTCACATTGGATTTGATGATTCAAATTTTAACATTTTAACTTTAGATTCAGAATCAGCGACTCCAAAAACATAACGTATATAACTTTTTGACTTTTGACCTCTTTTGGTGCAATGGTTACTCATAGTTCGTCGCAACGATTTTTCTTTCCCGTGCAATTTTAAGTATTTGAAATTTTCCACTGTATAACGGTGTAGTAAATTGTTTACAGAGATATAAATAGCTTTTCCGCTTCGTAAAACGTTGTACATAAGTCAGTTCGACCACCTTCTTTGTTGCACGTAATTTTATGTGTAATTCTGTTTGAAAAATGACGAATGGTTTGTTTAGGCTTGGGAATGGTCGTTTTGAAATCACGAGTTGAACTTTGAGCAAATTAGCATTAGCAGATATGGGTGGAAACTGTGCGAAGCATGGAAACATTTCATAATCGGGGATAATAATGTCTCGCGGCTATGAGTTGGTAATTTCTACCGTTCAATGAAACGAACGTATATCAAAAGCAATCGTAATTGCTCGAAGCTGAACAAAGTTGCGTGCATTACGGTTCATAAGTATCCTGAGACTTTGGTTAATTTTTAATAACGATATTATTTGATACTACAATACAAAACTGCTCGGATTAACGATAAATTAACACTTTGGGAACGAATGTCATAATATACATGGAATTTTATAGCGAAAAATAATTTCAGCATTGCCAGCAATGTCGTGCATATCTTTTAATTCGGAGAATTTCACTCGATTTGTTATTTTTAATTATTTAATATACACCGCATGTATCGTTAACTTCGTTTCTCATCCGCAAAGGGTTAATAACTAGATGCAACGATTGCTACATTCCGAAATCATCCTCTTGTAAACTTGAATTATCGAGTACACGGTACATCATTGCTTGAATTAAACACGGTTTGTTAGTTTGCCGAGAAATTTAAAAGACCTAAAGACCTTTCTTTACCTGACATTTACAGTTTAGAAATTAAACAACGCGTTGACAAAGTGTTTCTCGAGTAGCGAAACAGTTTATTCTATGATTGTATTTCAGCTTTTGAAAAGCAATTTTATCGCATCGTGAGAGTGACCGTTAAAAATTCTTTCATACGTGCCATCGTTGGTGGTATTTTAATCGAACGAGGGAAAAAATCGAGCGTAAAGACAACAAAGTGTCCGGATACTTGTAAACGGCACCGTGCATCGTTGGCGAATGTTAATTCTCAGAAGAAGAGTAAACTATTGGCTCGAATTCTGACGTTTCGTTTATAGACGCATTAATGCTTAGTTGGGTGGTAAACGGGGTGTTCTGGAACAGTGGATTACTCATCGGGACAAAATCTGAAAGCACACCACCGTCTGATTCACCGAGCTGGTGCGCCTCCGCTATCTAGATAAACCTTCCCGAGATATTTATTGCGTCTACCGTTTACCAGTTAAACTAATGCGTCTGCTAAGCTCGTGTTAACCTCCGGTTCCTCGAACTTCCTCCTCCTCAAACCAAAAAACCCTAATTCTCACTTGATGTTATCTAAACGCGTTTCGTGCCCCACAAAATATACCCTATTTGCATGGAACTTTTCCTTCGTTGGAAAATCTTTGCTTTCAGCTGTAACTTCGGATTAAACTTCCGAATTAGTTTAGAAGTCGAGAATTTTATTCGCTTGTGAATTTAAATTTTCTTTCAAATTTATCTTTACCAAATTATACCCGGGAAAGCGAAAATACACGAAAATTAAAAGCTTCGGTTTTATTGTTCAAATCTCGTTAAATTAAAATTGTTCCATATCAATGCATAGTTTGTACAACGTGAAAAACTAGAGGATAAAGAAAAGAAAGTCTTGTTTTCAACCTCAGTTTCCTCGAATTCCACATTTTCGAGTAATCGTCGATCCATTTTTTTCTTTGAAATAAATCTTTACCAATTTAAAAAATTTATTTTTATCAATCTGTTTAAATCTCGCTAAAATAAAATTCTTCCATATCGATGTATAGTTTGTATAACGTGCAAAACTCGAGGATAAAGAAAGGAAAGTGTTACTTTCAACCTCAGTTTCCTCAAAATCCTCATTTCGGATTGGTCCGAATCAAATTGGCGCCTAATTTCTTCGAATCGTTTAATTCGCCTGTTAGCTGAGTTAAACGAGCCTTCATCGTGCAGGCGAAACACGGCCGAACGCAGTCCAATCGGAGGGAAAAAAATTCTCATCTAATTACGTACCAGTATGGCTGCAATTTTATCATTGTATGCTAAGCAACTCGGTTTCCCGCGTCCTTGCGCGTCTCACCCGTAATTTAACGCGATACTTTGCATTATTGCGACCCGTCCTAATTACGATAGCATCGTTAGTCCTTCGTCGAGCCCGTATATTCCCTACGGATGATCGCGTGAAATTTCCACCGCGGCAATTACCCGCAATTACCAGAGAATACGTGTACCGTGTATCCGTGTATCCGCGTTTAAGCGCCGGTCTATTCCGGTCTTTCCTGCATCTTTCCTTCGCATCAAACACCGTGAGATCCAGCCTTCTTTTCACCCTATCACGTTCCTTTGTGTGCTAAAATCATACGCTGGATCGTTCCATGAATCGTTTTATCAACGCTATCCGTACATTTGGTCACTTACAACCGCTGCGAGCCAGCGGTAAGTGCTTTATTGTTTTCTGAACAACCATCGTTACAACTTGGACCAGCTTTAATCCCTTTTGCTGTCACTCCGTCCATACCTCGACTATTCATTGCCATTGGTTAATATGTCGACCCTCTTTCAACCTATTAATTAAATCTTCCGCTATTTTAACGCAGAAGAAAGCACGCGTAATTAACCAGTCAGAATGACTGGTCTTTAAAAAAAATGCTTACTGGTGTTTCCAGTCTTTATTTACCTTTCAAAATGACAAAAAGAAGTTGGATAATATTAATTGTAATACAGAAATAGATTTACAGACGTTATCGATTAATCAAACGCTTAATCGTTTGCGGTTCATCGATCACAATTTTTACATATGTAGATTTTGCTCGGTGTACACTTTTTTGCACGTATCGCAAATAGTCGTGGTCTTATTATTATTGCAATATCCTATTTAACGCCGTTTACGTACAGGAACGGTGTCACTTGCACTTTGTATATTAGCTTCTCGTGGTTTTTTCTTTGAAGTATGATATTCAGAAGCAAGTTCTTCAGCTAGACGAAACAAAAAGTTTTTCCTTGATATATTTTCATTTGCCGTGTTTTTATGCGATATCCAGCAATTTATTCCAGCTAAATCTAAAGCATCGAAGAAAACTCGAAGTGAGAAGAGGAAGAAATTTCGCGTTGTTATAAAAAGACACAGTTTCGGGTAATCTCTCGTTAGTTTTATCAATTTTTACGCGTCTGCGTTTCGTACTTGGTACAAGTACCATCTTATTCGGTTTACTCTTGTAAATTGTAAGTGTACATCCGTTTTATTCGCACAGCAACGTTGAGAAACGTGTCATGCCATCTTTCTTCTGTTCGCAAGATTTCGAGAGTTCCCTCTTGTTTGCACGTATTGTTTCAAGCAACGAAGTATTTTTAGATAGTAATTTTAATGCCAGAGGAAAACTGGCGAAGAAATTGTCCGTTGTTATTATTCTACCTTTCATAGTGTGTGGTTCGACAAATTTCGGTACAACAAATTCACTTAGCGGGGTTGACGAATCTCGTGCCTCGTCTTTTCCTAAATAAGGAAAGCCACTTATAACATATTTAGTTTCAACGTCAGACACCAGCCAAAATTTTATGCCAAATTTCCGAGGTTTGTTTGGCAAATATCGCGTGAACCTGCATCTGGCCTTCGTTGAAAGGAATTGCTCATCCACTGTAATACAAGCTCCTGGTTTGAATCAATTTTGGCTATTTTCGATAACTTTGTTCCAGACCGTTGAAACTAAAGCCCGAAAAGCATTGCGGTACTTGTCAATCGTTATAGCTACCGCTATGTCGCTTCATCGCATAGAAACACGCACCAGTATATAAATAATATAGAAAATTATAATTCATGAAATTGATTCTTTAGTTGTGGCTATAAAAGTCGCGATATCAGTTCGGAAAGAAAATTGCACGCGGTAGGAATGTTGAATTGAAATTGCAAAACCAACCATTTCGACTGGTCTGATAAATCTAACGTTAACACTAGGTTTACGGGACCCGTGAATTTGACGATATTAATAGTTTTATCTCCAATTATACAATATTGATAGTTTTAATCGACTTATATTAAATTTGTTCACACTATGCCGTCCGCACGTCTATTCTAGATTTTTTCGTGTCGCGCCGGTAGAACTGACTTACATCATTTCGCTTTTCACCGGCGGTTTTTTTGAGGTTTTTGTTTACTAATATTATCGTCAGTTCCCATGTCTCAATCCTGTCCCTCCACTTTCTCGAAATTGTCAGAGGTAAATAAGTTTAAGATTTTTTTGTAACCACTGGCACTTAACCGATAGTTTTCGCATGGCACCAATGTGGAACACCGGACGTCATAGTATTAATGTTCTAATTGTTTTTAAATTAAACTCGTGTCTTTTTTTTAAGAAAATACGTGCTTTTCTTCACCTGTAAATCTCACGGGTCTTCGTAAACGTAGGTATACAAAAAAGTCCGTAAACCTAGCGTTAACAGCCTGGTACTCGACGAAAGATTTTGCGTTATTGGATTATTTTTCCATATTTTTCGAGCGAAAACTCGTGCTACGCGGATCGACGGTGAAAGGGTTAATTCGTGTCAACTCGTTTCGATCGACCTCGACTCTGTTTCTCTTCCAGCAGGTTGAAAACTCGCGTGATTCCGTTCCGATCAGGTTTGGGTCGGATTGATCCACTTTGTCTATCGCGTATCCAGGTCTGAAACCGGTGATCGATTCGCTTCCGCTGCCTTCAACTTTCGGCTGTTCGTGCCAGCTCGAGGATCGACTCGTTCAAACCTATTAATTTCCACTGCACAATCTGCCGAACTTTCCGATCGTTTTATACGTACCGAGCAAGTGTGCAGTACTGCATCGGCGATTATAATCATGCGGTCGATGTCGAGGATAATGAACAACGTCTCTCGAGACCGACGGTTAATTGAAACTCGTCGCTTATGCAAAGTGGACTGCAAACATAGGGGATGATATCACGCGGAAAGAGAAGATCGTTATTTTTAGAGCCTCGCGATGACGGTCTGCGGCGAATCGTAAATCGTCAAAAAGCCGATTACAACGAGGATTCAGCTTAGAGTAGTTTCGGTTTACGGCAGAATTTTATTTCCCGAAGCTTCGTTTCGTTCAGATGAAATTTTATTCGGTACTTCGTTAACCGAGCTCCTTTCGATTATGTTCGCTCGTTTAAACGTCATCGTGTGTCGTTAGAATCTAGAGATCACGCTCGAAGGAGATGTTACAAGCATCTGTTATAGGATGTGTCTCGATAGTTTCAGGTAAACGGAGTTTCAGTGTATCGCACTGGTGTTGGAGATTCGCATGGGACGTCCTATGAGTTACGAGCATTATTACGAGTGATTGCAACAATTCTCCGGTTATTCGATGTTGCAAGGACTAACGAGTAGCCGGCTTGACTGGAAAGATTCATGAATTGCTCTAATCGCTCGTCCAGGACAGCGGAATTGTACGAAATCGTTTGATCGTCGTAATTTTTTCATTATGTTACCCTGAAAATGCCGAACGACCTACGAAGCAATAAGTTCGTCTGGGTAATTATCGTTTTCGGTTAATTCGTTTCCTGTAAAGTGACCAGGATTAGAAAGAGATTTAATTCGTATACGCGACGCGTTATCTTCGCGAAACTAGAGGAGAGACCTAAGAATAAGCGACAACGTGTATCTTGTTATTTTTGGAGTTAAATCGGTGTCGAAACGCTTAGATTAAAAACGTTGTTCGGAAGACGGCTGGATACTGGAAATAGCTTTTAATACCGAGCGATCTATAGCATTCGACGAAAACTAAGCACGCTTCCATCAAGTGGCCAGAGATAGTGCGTTTTGGTTCGTTTTTGAAACGGAATTTCCGTAATTAGGTATCGAGACGGAAGTTTTCGACCTGGTTTCAAAGTTGTTCATTCGTGTTCCGAGGCCATTACAGTCGAAGAAATATTTGAGTCGAGGCTTAGAAATAATTTTCGGAATTATTTCGCTTAGCAATACCACCGGGTCCAAATAATACCAACTCGACGAAGTTTCTTCGAGCGAAAATATTTCAGAAAATTTCCACTTTTATCACCGGCTGGTTAAATGCTTTTCCATAGCGAATAGAAAAGTTAAAAAATGCTTTTGCGCGTATACGTGTATATTTACAGGGTGTGTTGTCCGAGAGGGACCAGCTTTTGCGACAAATTCGTTTAAAAGCGTTTCACCGGTCACAGGACCGTTTTTCGTTTAACGAATCAACGTATTGTCCGATTAACCCTTTCGGTACGGGTGCCAGGATATACATAGTTTATATATCATCTAAATACGATACTTTTTTATTATTACAGCCTGTAAAAGTATAAAATTCTTAAATATACAAATAGCGATCGTTTTAGATATAATTGAAAAAATACTATAGAAACATTGAGATTTAAAAGCTAATAAACAACGCTCGTCGTTGATGTAATATTTTTCATCAACGTGGCTGTTTTTTAACGGCTAAAAAGTCTTTATAGAAAAAAGGAACGACCGTGTGTTATAGCGCGCATTATCGGTAATATGCCTGGTGCGTCGAAAGAGACAGGAAGGACTAGGAAGCTATGCAAAAAGAAGTTTCAACTTTATTTGTTACACAAGACTCCTGCAACCTTTTGCCGTATTACACAAATCGATAGTGGGAATTTTTGGAAAAGTTGCGGGAATTATGGAACCATGGGATCGATTGGCATGGCCAAAACTATGGCGTAGGATGGAAGAAGAAGGGACACGATATGGCTGTTCGATAAGCGTTATCTTGCCACTTATCCGGGTGTTTCTCGCTGGCAATCAGTCGGTCGCATGATCGTTCAGTTGGGATTGGCCCTTGCTGATTCAGCTTGTGCCAGGAAGAAGGAAGTACCATCAGCGTGGTTTTATCGCGACGCGAGACTACTGCTTGCCCTTCCTCGAAGCTCCGCAGCAAGAAAACATCCTCTGCTCGCTGGCAGCAGGTACACGCCGCATTCCAGCATACTATATACGCGGTAATCTCGCGAGCGTTAATTGCTTATCAAACTAGTTTTTCGACTTTCCGTCTCGCTGATCCAGCTTCGAGTTAGGTCCCCGATCCTCGCGGTCGCGACAACCATCTCAAGGATAACTCCGGCGATCGTTCCTCCATCTAAAGGATAACCCGGCGTGTATAACGTCTCGTTTACTCGCTCTCCTTTTTCTCTACCCCTCGACTTTCTGCGTCGTTAATTCACCGTGAAACCGCCCGATCGCGTCTCGATAGATTTCGCAAAAACCGATCGTAGATTCCGGATCTACGGGAGCAGTATGTGTGTTGCTCTTCTTGGTGGAAAGTTTCACGAATTTTTAGGAATTTCTAAGGATTTTGACGAATTTTTACGAACTTTCACTATTTTCTGCAATTTTCTTTTTGTCCGATATTCAACGATTCACGAATATCTGTAGTCTATAGCCTGGAGTAGCGTACCAGTAATGAGAGGAATGGAACAAAAGTGAGATTCGGCGAACGCGTGTTATTTTCCCTTGCTATCGTCATCCGCATAAATTCAGAGATTTTGCGTCTACTCGGGGAGCTCGCGTGATTAGCTTATCCGATTATCGCACGGTTCGATCGATAGAAACTAGCTCCCTTTGTCCGTCTGATTTGCATTTATACCGTGATAACTCCCTCCTTCTGTCTGTCTTTTCGCGTTAGAATTAGCCTTTGGTGGATTTGGAAACGAGTCGATCGAAGCTCTGCGATTCATACCGTTTATGCGGTATACACGACGTCGTGGCCATTTTGCTCACGAAACGGCCAGGCGAAAACTCGAGGAACACGAACGAATGGATTGTTTGAAAAAATTCTAACGAGACGACAAATCATCCTTACGAGCGTAAGCTAATTAAATCGACAATAGCCGGTTATCTCATTGTATCGGATTAACCGGCAACATTTATCACGTCACCGAATAAGATGGTAGATCGCAATACGTAGAATAATATTCTTGAGAACGTGCTCGCGTTCAGGGGAAGCACAAATCATTGCGAGTTCTGTTCTGTACCACTTACCAGAGCTGACAACTCGGTTGAATCGTGATTTACATGCTAGGTACACGAAATAATCGCGAGAATATCGCAATATTGCCCGCATGAAAACTTTCTGTTCACACGCGCCATTATATTTCTGTTTCTTCTCAGCTTTTCTTCTTTTCCGATTCTCTCATCCCCGAGTCAGTACTGTATACTGTTATGAGAAGAAAAAATTAAGAAAAGAACGCCGATAATGTTATTATCGAGCACGCGATATTTCCTACAGCTTTTATTTACCTTTAAAAAATGACAAAAAGAAGTTGAATAATATTAATTGTAATACAAAAATAGTTTGTAGTTCGTCGGTCACGATTTTTACATATGTAGATTTTGCTCGATGTACATTTTCCGTGTACACTTTTTTGCACGTATCGCGAATAGTCGTGGTTTTATTATTGCAGTATCCTATTTGACACTGTTTACGTACAGGAACGGTGTCACTTGAACTTGGTGTATTATCTTCTCGTGGTTTTTTCCCTTGAAGTCTGATATTCAGAGGCAAGTTCTTCAGCTAGACGAAACAAAAAGTCTTTCCTTGATATATTTTCATCTGCCGTGTTTTTTTATACGATATCCAGCAATTTATTCCAGCTAAATCTAAAGCGTTGAAGAAAATTCGAAGTGGCCACCTTCTGGAACCTAATTTGACAGTACACTTTCGTGCCATTTGGTCAGTGACATCGACGCCAAATTTCGTGTTGTCATAAAAAAACGCAGTTTCGGTTAATCTCTCGTTAGTTTTATCAATTTTTACCCGTTTGCGTTTCGTACTCGATACAAGTATCATCTTATTCGGTTTACTCTCGTAAACTGTAAGTGTGCATGGATTTGATTGGTGCATCATCGAACACAGATAATGTTATTAACGAGCACACGATATTTCGTACAAAGCGAAACAATTAATTACAAAATTGTTTGCTTCAGATCGATTTCACGTGACCTTTGAATCTCCGTTTTTTCCTGCAACTCGAGTTAATTAGTTTAGCTCGATTTGCAGAACTTCTTGACGTGAAAATTTCCTTCTCCAATGAAATAATTAACGCAGAGATCGTTACAGCTGACGCTTCTTTATTCTAACGATCCTGCTAATGGAAGATACTAAAGGTATCTTTAATATCTCGCTTTAAGTCTAATTATCGTTGCTATAGTTTCTAGGTGTCTTCTTATTACGGTTCTCTTCTTTTCCAGTTATCGCGAAACCGTATTGGCCTTCTTAGTTAACTTCGTAGAACATTCCAATGAATACTTTTAGCAAAAGAAAAAAAAAAAGAAAAAAAATAGAAATATGGAAATATACAACTTTCTATTTCATTGTATACCGTGGAGAGCTGGTATCCTTTGATCGTCAGATAACTCGAGATTGTTTCTAAAGAATATTTTTACCGTGCGCGATTTTTGTGAAAGAAGTTTAAATAAATATTTAGCTACATCTCCCGTTTTTAAACTCGCTATTGGGTTGTTCGGAAAGTCATTTCGTTCCTTTTGGTGAAAATGAAACGCGATTTTTTTAGCGAATCACGTTTGTATGGTGTCGCGTTGTCCAGAAAATCCTAAAAATTAAATCGTACCGTGAACTTTGCGATACATTTATTATCGGAGAATTTTTGTTAGATAACAAAACACCAAACGTTAATAATTTCAAAAGCGAATGAAATGTTAGAAGTAATGGAGGATTTGACGGTGACGAGACGAGGTATAGAATTGTTCGAATCACCAGAAGATTAATCCCTAAGAATATTACCTATCGCATCGAATTTCTCTCCCTCGAATTGAGTTTTAACCCTATTTCGTTTCTTGGCAGCGACGCCGTCGAAGAAACGTTTTATTCTCGTCCGACTGCTTATTATATCATCGCGGTTAACGATTTCGATTTAACAGTGATAATTGCACGTCTGGCGAGGTATAATTTTCCAGATGGCAGTGAACAGAAATTTCTGCAAAATACATAAGCGGAAAAATCCGAATTTTTACACTCTTCTTACGAGATACTCCGTTTAGCGAAATGATAAACCAAGTATCGAATTTTTCTACTTTACAAGTTTAACGCTATGTTTTAATGGTACTAATGACAAGGGGTCAACCCTTTGCTCTCTGTCAGTCCCCATAAAATTTTGAAGACCCATATTGATTGATATATCAAATTTAAAATAACATCCCTCTGCGCCGCATAAAAGAAATTTCCTCTAGTACGTCGAACAAAGTTGTTTACTACATGTAAATATTTATGAAATTTCCAAATATTTTTTAATGCGATTTCTTTTACTCAGACCCTATCTACCTCATAGAACAAGTTTTACCGTATGTGGCTTAACCCATTGACTGCCAGCTACGACATATCTCCTAGTGGATGCTGCAAGTTTAGATTGGCTACAAATGGCTATTTGAGTTAGCTACTATTAGAAAGGATGAATGAAAAATGTATATAGCGTAGAGAACATATTGATTATCAAGTTTTATTATTAAAATTATTATTATTAACCCTTTGCACTCCGAGCCATTTTTAATATCAGCAACTTCGAGTCATTTTACTCTTCCTGTTAGCTTTTATAATACCAGTCGAGTAACATTTCATTTTCATTAATTCTTCTACTAAAGATATATTTATATATTGGTGTAGTATCTATGAGTAAACGTATGGTAACCTTATGCTTCGGGAATTTTATCCAACAACTTTTTATATAAATGGAGTAGAATTCTGGAGCCACAACGGCGGCAACGGAGTGCAAAGGGTTAACTAAATTATTAAATAAAACTAAATTATTGTTATTAAAATTATTATCAATTCATTTTTGTTATTAAAATTATTATTAAAAGTATTAAAATTATAGCTTATACGATTGGATCGTAACTTCGTGTTTTCTTTGTTTTCTGTCGAATAAAACCGTGACACGTAGGGCAAGTCGCGTTAAATTTGCGTGACAGTCAATAGTTTAATCCATAGAACAGACAACGAACACCACGTCTAGCCTTGGTTTATCGCGGACGCAAGCAACATCGACAAATCTCCGCGTGTTATCGGATTTCGAGTAACCGTTTTATCAGCGGAAACGCGATCGACGTATCGTCGTAGCGAATTTGCATTCGCAATGGCCCTCGGAATTTCGACGGCGTCCTTAAAGCGTGATCGAGGCCCGTGCTCTTCTCTCCTTGTGCTTTCGGTATTGAACGGGCCCGAGGGGATGGCATGAGGTCAGACAGGTTTGCCCCAGTTTATCCAAACGCTTTATTCAGCTTCTTTTTTTAACGCCTCTCAATCGTCGGGGGCCACGCGTTTTCTCTCGTTGTGCAACGCCGACGATCCACGAATTCGCACGAGGATTCCTACGACAACAAATAGAGCGTAGGCCTGCTCTGTACCTGAACGTGGTCAATCCCTGGCTAGAAAACCGGGCATGCGTAGATCGCAGCCGGGTCGGTTGTAAATTTCGTACTAGCTTCATTGTGAAACACGGCGAAACAGTAGTAAACCGTTCGTTTGCACCTTGTTGTCGTCTAGAAATAGTAATACGTCTGAATGGTTCTGCGCTATTGTTCCAACGGATCTTCGGTCTATGCTGTTTTCCTCAATGAAACGTCGAAGCTAGAACGAATACGCGTTTCCACGTGAATTTTACCTTGCGAAACACACAATCGAGGTACCGTCTCGTTCGTCTCGTTATTTTCGTATTGTCTAAAGGCAGCTTGTTCGACGTGGCTTAGAAATTCTCGACGATTCGTACGGATTCGTATTTATAACGCGAGGTATCTCCGCTCGTTTTTCTCATGGGTTAAGACGCGCGTGGGATTCTTTTTATTTTTCACGCTCGAAAGCGTTTGAAGGTCGCAAAAGTATTCCCGAATGAAATTTGTTGCGATATTTTTTTACACGCTTCTGTTAAAAATGTGAACGTTGGTGTAAAAAGGACACAGGCGGCCTTGAAAGTTGAAGAAAATCACATGGAAGGTCCTTCACGGTCAAACAACCTCGATTAAAGCGAGCTCGTTTTACTCTTGCGGAGAACCGAAATATTTTCACCGACAAAGAGGCTGTGCAACGAGTTAAAATCGAACCACTCGAGCTGCGAAAAATATCGAAATTGTCCAACATATCCGAGAATTGTAGCGTAGAAATTAGTTCAATTAAAAATCAACCTAGTTTAGCAACGAAAATCTTCGGACCAAAATTCCCCTGTTATCTCGTCCTCTTTACAGGCCAATTAGCGTTTCCACGCCACCCTGGCAATCTCTGCCTTTTTGAAACTTATATCCTTGTTAACTCTGCCTTTCTAATTGAGGCAAAAAGTTAATCGGAATTTTTTCACCAAATGCGCGCGTTATTATCGTAAGTGAATCATCAAGAATAATACCGAGTAATTGTACATTAATTACCGAAACAAAAGAGGCCTACGATAAATAATGCAATACCGATTTTCTACCAGGCAAGTGTTTCGCAAAAGTGTAACACATCGATGTATGTACTTTCTTCCGTCTTGGAGTGTGTAGCAGATTTTAAGCCTATTATTTATGCAACCAAATTTTCTCGCTATTATATTAGTCGAAAATATCATATAAGTGAGTATGTACATATAGGTGTGTGCATTTGTACATATCCGTTCGATGCGTGTACGTGCACGTAGGACTTTTACACCTGGAACAAGTGGCCTAGGTACACGTTAATAAACTCGCAACAGCACTCCTCTGTTTACTCCGTCTGAGGGTTGTCTGTCGTCGTTGACGAACGCACTAATTGTCCAGGGAATTTAAGAAAGCTCGCTAATTACGCTGAGAAATTCTTTCGCGTTCACTGTCTGCGTCACGACGGTGCTTTGTGAATCGCTTCCCGGATATCGGGTGTCAAATATGCGAATTCGAATGATTCAGTGATACAATTTTAGAGACAGTGACAGACCAACGCAGCGTATCCGAGGAGTATTCTCGAGTATTCTTATTCGTCGTGCTCACTGGCGGGATGATTACAGGCGTTTAGGAATGTTTCAGATGATTCACTAAACTTTCCTCACGCCTACTGGTGTTTAGGATTTAGATGATTGACGACACGGAAGTTCCTCAAAAATTGAGTTCAGAGAACACGATGTACTTGATCGTAAGCGTGGGTAGACGTTCATATGACGCTTCGTTTATAAAATTAGGAGTATAGACGTGATCATTCGGTTTATTCGATATTTTCGCAATTTCTCTACCATTGAATCTTACGTATCGTTTCCTTTCGCATCTTTAAAGAGAGTCTTCGAGATTCTAATCGAAATTGAGCATAACGAACAAACTCTAATTTATATTTAACCCCAAAATTGTACATATTTAGAAATAAGATTAGATATTTTTAATAAAGTACTTTAATGAAGTACTTTTAATAAAAAATATAAGATATTTTTGACGTAGCTGTATGGTAAAGTTAGAATAGATAAGCAGCAGTTATCTTGTACGGATTATTTCGCTTAATGATGCAAATGGGTTAAACCTACTTTCTTTGTCGGAAAAATACCTCTAATACATTTTCTTCGAATCTCCCATGAAATATTCAGCTTCTATCATCGATGTATCATTGGATACGATATAATATACGTATATAGAATTTCTCTTACATGGTCAACGACTGTTATCAACCAGCTAATCGATGCTCTTCACGGCGTATTGTTTCAAACATCTCAACGACCTAAACAGAAAAAACAAAAACTCGTCGATAAACAATTCGTTCATTCTCGCAATTACTTCCTCCATTTTTTTCCAACGGTATTAATTGAATGGAAGCACTTGAAACGCGAGTGTAATATAACTACAGACGGATGACCGCCTGTACAGTGATATCGGCATGTGCATGGAACACACGTTCGACCAATAAAATCGATGGGACAAGAATAATAGTTGTCCGTGATTGATCAAACGAGAGAGAGAGAGAGAGAGGGAGAGGGAGAGAAAGAGAGAGAGATCGTGACCATGTGTTTCAGCAACGATGTGCATATTATTGTGCACATGGTGAGTAGCTCGTAGTGTCGTTGCACGCCTGCTAATAACTCGAGGTCCACAACCTGCGAGACACTCGTCTGGTGCTCGTCTAGAACGACGTTGATCCTGTTAATTGCCGTAAATTTATAACCCTTCTCGACGAAAGAAGAAAAAGAAGAAACGACGCCAAGGATGTGTTCCTATTGTCGCGTCGGTGAAGATCAAAGGCAGATAAAGAGACTATTTAAGCGTAGGATGTCCATGGTTTAATATTGTCACGCTCCACAGTGGACCAGGAGATCCTAAAAATGGTTTTTTTCAGAGATTGAAAGTGTCATCGTATTCTAGATACTTCGAAATACCTATTTCCCAATTTTTATGCGATTTAATTAATTATTATTCTCTCAGCGGAGCAACGAACCTCGCGAAAGAGAGAATAGGAGTAACATCGTCTTCGTACTTGAAACGTCTCGTAATCAAAGAGATTCGAAGTAATTAAGTTTGCTCTTTTTGCTTCTGATAGTTACAAGTATCTAGTAGGCAAGAAGCGTTGTACTTTAGTCGGAACTGCGATGCTAAACTATGAATTTTAACGTTAAGCGAGGAAATGTCCGAAGTTTTTATGGTACGTCTCGCTTCCGAATACCCGTGACACGCCATAACGCGTCGTACGGACATAAATCAGGTATCCGAGTATTCCGTAGAATGTATACTACAACGCTGACCTGCCCGATTTTGCCGGTTTTGCAATTTAACCGAGTATAGCTTGATCGAACGAAAAGGGAACCGTCGGATTTCGTAACGCGTCTCTGGCTACTCAGCGCGAAAGAAATTAAAATTCTAAAGAACATCTCGTTCGTTCATCCACCACTCCCCCCGATATTTTAGCGTTCCAAGTGGAAAATAGCGATTCTTTATAACACGGGTTAAATTCGCGATGCAAATGTATCGTAAGTCTGACACGACTTTGCTTTTATCCGTTGACAACATTCTTCTTGTTTCCTAATAATTCCGTTACATACAAAACACACTGCACAAAACACGAACACTATCCCTGTTCCTTTTGTAGTTTTTTTTCTAATAGATATGTTTCTCCTTACTTTCGCAGCTGTCTTTCGCGTGCATATCGAATGGTCACTCGTGCTTCTTTTTCTGTAAGTATTCCAAACGTCAAAGGTGCATGCAAAGCGTACGAGGAACGAGAACTAAAAGCAGAATTTAAATAAGAAATCACGTCCTCTTCTCGTCCTAAGAAACTCTCGTTATACTTCCGTCACGATTTCGCGGTGATAGAAAAGAGATTCTTATCCGCGAGGTTCATCTGGCTATTCGTCGTCGACAATTTCTTCCCTTCCGGACTCTCCTCGTCCAGTAATCATCGTATCGTACATCTTACGAACCCGAACCAATTACGAGCCAATAAGATTCCTCCCGGCGGATTGATCGCAGAGTTTGCGGAAATTGCCGATTACCATCTCCCTGTTCTATAAAATGAAACACCCGATAGAGTCTGTTTCATACACGAAGGAATCTCCAATCGGGAGTAATGATCGATCGACTGCGGTTCTCCCGATAGAAAATCTGCTCGTTCGGTCTGATCCGTTGCTCCGCGAAGGGAAACAGTTGGGAAACAGGGCGCGGATGAACGAAAATTCAATCTGCTCGTTTGATTTGCCGGTTACTTTAGCACGGTCACACCTACATGGATACGTGTCCAGAAATACGCGTATGTGCAGTGTCACCGGCAGCTTCTTCATCCACGCCCACGAGGTCTGTAAAATTGCTCGGCTTGGTCGTTCTAGTTCCACAGGATTGCATCTCCCGTTCGCCCACCTCCGTGCTCATATTTATAGAGGCACACTCGCATCTTCTCTGCCTGCTCGCACGTGTTGTTTGTTATTTCTCAGCGGATAGATAATCCACTGCGATCTTCGAGCAACAGAGTAAATTAATAAGCGAGCCGAGTCGATAGTAATAACTGGTAATTAGCTGGATCGTGCAAGCTTGGCATTTCGATGGGATTAGTTGGATCTTTCGTGGACCTCGAAACGGAGATTCGATTGGATAAAAATAAGCTGATATATGGCTTTGATATTCTATTCGATAGATGATGATATATGTGATCTCCTAGGTGAGACACAAAGGAATAGTAAACCGTTAAAAAATATTTTCCTTCCATTCGATATTTTAACACGGTACTCTTCCCGCGTGTATTTAAATATTTCGTCAAAACATTTATTTTTCAGCGTGCTCGTAACGCGTTAAGAGAGATCGAGGGTAGTTTCTTTTTTCAGCGGGACGAAATTCGCAGGGTTACTCGGCCATATCTATTTTAATTGCACAGTAACTTAACGCGCTGTAAATATTTGCTACGTTTAACGTTGATAATGACAACAGAATATTTTCTACGTCGCTTTACGTTCCTCTCCTTTTCTCCGAGTGTTCATCTTCAAATTTCTTACTGTCTTTTCTATCTAATCCTACATAATCGCCTTAACTTTTTAACCTTTGCGGACGAGAAGCGAAAATAACGACACATCCAGTGTGTATTAAGCAATTAAAAGTAAGAAATCGAGGGAATTTTTCGGATTTTACATGAAAATTGGCGATTTCGGTGCCGAAACGATCGAAGGAAATTATTACGAAGAAAGGAGGACCAACGAAATATTAATTTTTAATTTCTAGATACTTTTAATCTTCTAATACTTAGAAGATTAATACTAATCTTAATACTTAATACTTCTAATACTTTTAAATTTTAATGTTATTCTTTTTTCTGTAACTTATATTATATCTTTTAGCATTGCATACTACGGTTGATGGCAATGCTAAGATTACTTTTAGCTATACTCCAAACACCTTTCGCCTAAAAAAATAAGAAATTTCTATGGCTATTTCGACATTCGTCCCCGAAGGATTAAACGCCAACAGATCCGTCTAAAAATACGTTACCTCGAATCGGATAAAAATTATCTGCAAATACATCCGTCCGTTGTATTCCAGAACTGCATCGCCTGTTTCGCAGAGAGCTGTTACATTTATCGTCATTTCTGTGCCGACATTTTTCACCGTCCCTCATATGTATTTAGCTATGTTACGTGCAAAGAATTCTGGGTCAAAGGAAAACCGTGTGAGCGTGAACAGAGAGAGAGAGAGAGAAAGAGAGGAAGAGAGCGCGCCAGCTGAAAATGGCTATTGATTTTTAGGCGGCGTCCGTGGTCCTCCTGTATACGTAGATTTCAAACGGAAACTTTTACTTTTAGCAGCCGCAGATGTAGCCTCCATTGAACCGACGAGTTCGACAACACAAACAGCTCTTTGTCACGTTTCTTCGTCACGGATCACGGTGGATTTCATTCAGACCTCCTTTCCAACAGCTTTCTTTCGCTCTTCCTCGCTCCGAGTTGCTTCCAAACTATCCATCAATCGATCCAGGTGCCACCAAAAGATTCGTTAACGTTCCACTCGACGAACGAGACGATTCGAGAACGACAGACAGACACGGAGGAACCTTATCTTGTACAGAAGAGAATGTCGAACGAATGTCGACTGAAACAATCGTCTATAAATTGATTCATAGGGCTCGATGAGTCTTTGAAAGGCGTTTCGAATAGGTGAGAAATCCACAGGATGAAATCTGGTTGGTTGGGATAAAAGTTGGAACCTTGGTTAAAATTGTTGCACGGAAATATGTCGTCCCATTTCGCCAGACGGACTTTTTACCGGACCTGAGACCATCTCGTTCGTTGTATTTATAGACTGCTCTGTCCTCCTTGCCTCTGATCATTTATGTATAAAGGCCGTCGTTACTTTGTTCCAGGGGGAACAGGTATTCCACCAATGATACGCCGCTCCTTTTCGGTGTACGCGAGATACCTAAAGATAAATGTGCAAAAGATCCGGGCAAATCTGCTCCTGAACCTTTCTTCCTCCTTTTCCTTTTTTCCCCTCGCGTTGTACCTGGTCAGTTTGCTCGCTCTTTGTTCGCTCTCTTCCTTTACTCTGCTCGTTCTTTCCTTACTTCCTGCTTCTTTCAACGTAATTTCGATAAACCGGTTCGTTTTAAAAAATAATTCGAGTCCGTACTCCTTATTTCGATACGCGTACCTCGGCTACCGTCATCTTTCGTGTTTGTTTTCCAGCTTTACAATCGCGCAGCGGCCCAACGCACACTTTTGACTCGCAGTTAGCCTACTTTCGCGAAGTTCAACATTGTCGTGGCAATACTGCTCGGAATTAAAGCTTGCTCGAAGAAGACCTCGCGAGATCGACTAGAATCGTAGCGAAGACGTCGAATTCATCCAAGGGACATCTCGTACGATACGATTTAAACATCAGCCTATCGGCGATCCTGTAATCGTCGAGTCGAATGACTTATTGTTCCTGGAATCTGGAGCAAACGATTGTTCCCAACGATCTTCCTTTCTTCGTCTGTTCCTCGCTTTCTGGCCAGAGAATAAACCGAGGCTATGATAGTGGCTTGGTTCCAAGTTCTTCTGAAACATCGCACGACACCTTGCTACACTAGCCATGGTCCGTTGCTCAATACTGTTCCTAAACTTCTAATAGATAACCCAGTGAACCGTTTGCCCGTTTGCGCCCGTTCTTTAAACCGTGTCCAACGTTTAACATTCGGGTCACTTGCCCGATCAAGCGTCGCAGGTGCACAAACCTTACGGTAAATGTCTCTACGCTCTTTTCAATAGTCCATGCGCGCGATTGTCCTTCGTTTCGTTTCGAAAATCCAGTTCCCCTCGCGAATAATCGCGATGGTTTATCGCCAAGAGGTGTTCCGAGGATTGATAAGGTGTTTGTGTCGATTAGTTCTCGCAATTCGCCTTCTTCAATATAGATAACGGTGCGTGAATTGTGAATAAATTGGTTCAGATGACGAAGATGGTGAAATTCTGAATCCAGTAAGCGATGTTCGCGAAATAGCAGCTCGCAGGTAGATCAATTTAGAAGTAATTTGTAAATTGTCCGTATTTATCGTAGTTTTATCATTTATTACGGTTCGATGACACTTGTATAGCTTATTGAATTTTAACACCATCTTTTCCTTGTTTTTCTGTTAGTCAGTTTCGGTGGCGAGAATAATAAGAAAATATCTGGCGTTGCTGATAAAAATTATCGAGTCTGTGGGAAAAAAATCTGGTTGAGAACAGATTTATCGGATGACAGGCCTTTTCTACATCGTGAATCGAGTTTACTATGCTAATAAATTACTCTAATTCGTTATTTTTATAAAAAATTTCCGAATTTATTTTCACATACGCATTCGACATTATCGATATCTATAATACGATATTTTCGCTTGAGAGACATCTCGATTTAAAAAATTTCCGAATTTATTTTATATTTTATAGACGTTTCGACTTGTTCGAAAGCTTGAATTTATTTTAGGATATTCAAGGACTACAAGTTGTTTAAGGATTAGAAAATTTAAAAACTCTATTACAGTAGGTTTCTACTGAAGAATTCTACTTGAGAATCCGCCGAAAGACTGGAGTTTCGTTGTTTCTTAGAACGGCAAGTGGCTCTCGAAAGAACAAAGGTAGAAGAAGCGAGAAGTATGAGAGCGTAGGTATAATGTGGACGTCGGATGACGCTCGTTTGCCCGGACAATTTGTGATAATGACCGGAACAGCTGATCGTGTGCACACTACGAGAAACCATTCCTCCTGTGCTGGCGTGAAACACCGTGTATATCTCAATTTCTACCACCTTTATGCGTGTTCGAATTCCAACCATCGTGATTATCGCGTTATGCCCGCTTTCATCGCGTTAGGTTCAACTACCAATCCTGTGCGCGTTCATTTTCCGCGGTTTTACCTCTTCATCCTGGATGTATTATTCGTCGTTTTCTTCCAAGCTAATAAGACGCTTAAACTTCTTCTTGGAAACTAATATCTCGTACAAGTCTTCGCGATATATCTCTTATTTATATTTTTCATTTGTAGAAAAATGATGCACATAAGCACCTTAATTATAAGGTGTATATTAATATATCGGGTCTAGTAATAATGACAATTTATATCTATCAGTGAAAAAATGCCAATTTAACCCTTTGCGATCGAGAAACGAAACTAACGACATATTCGGTTTATACTGAACGATTAAAAATAGCAAATCGAGGGAAATACTCCGAATTATTTATATCTTTTGCTGTATTCCAAGCAGCTTTCATTCTAAAATATTTAAAAAACTTCCATGTATAATATGACATTCGTTCCCAAAGGGTTAATAGATTCTAAAGTTCTAATAGTTTAAATCAATCTAAAATGTGAAACTATAATCTTCTCCATCTTTTTGAATATTAATTCAAACTCTAAAAACTTGCATTAAACTACTAAAAAATTCTCTCCTCCTCTGGGAATATTAATTTATATTATCTTCGATATTATGTTCAAATTGCAATTTCTGCTTTGAGAATATTTAAACAACATATTGCTATACCCCCTCGAAAAGGAAATTGATTTTAATCGTATTACTTTTTATTAATTAATAGATGTCCTGGTGAAAAGTTTGAAACGGTATGCCTCCTCTCTATCTAATAGTTCAGTTACAAATTTCTTGTCAAAATTGACAAAGATCGGGTACAGGTTGATTCTAAATGTAAAATTCTGGTGAAATTATTACATAACGTTAGAATGAGTAGGTATTTTTGCTGATTCGGATCAATATCCTTGTTAGGATGCACGAGATGGATTATAAGCGTAAGTTTTAGCCTAATGATTAACAGCATTGGGAAAAGAAACGTCCAAGTAATTTCCGTTTTGAAATTACCGTGCCAGGCGCGTTAACGAAGATACGAATCGAAAAAATCACGCTGTTAAAGAAGCTTCTTAACGAGTGTAAAATCGTATCTAGAAAACGCCGACCAATTTCGAAGTTTACGCGGTAGGATCGTTAATAAACTTGATACGATACGAGTCAATTTTAATGACGTGAAAGAGACATCGTCGGTGAACGAACTGTGCACACGTTAATTACTTTTGCATCATCCAGTTAGAAGAGCCGCTTGGTGTAATGCAACACGACACGAATAGACGACGAAAAATTTCTCCTGTAACTAAATACCTTACAAATTAGTTCCATTTAACGCATTGCCGTGGATAAAATTTACACGCATCACACGCGTTATTAACGCGTTCCAAATTGCGTGGTCCACATGCGTGATACCAACGAATCTTTTCCAGGTATATGCGTTTTTTCGCATAACCGACTGCTTCTTCTTTCTACTAAAGAAAAAAGAACATTTTACGTAATAATCGTGTTTATAATAGACCAGTAAACTTACGTAATCTAGAAAGTTATTATTAAATGTCTTTATTATACGTCGTTGTTATCGTCGGTGAAGAAAAAAAATCATAAATTGGATTACGCTGATCGTAGTATCAATAATTATTGTTTCGTCGAGCGCTAGTTTCTTAAACGAGATAAAATTAACTTACATCAGACTGATTTCTTAAACCTATTAGCCGGCGCAAGTTTTATAATAAACGTTCATCGACCTCCGTTATTAATTATACTCTTTCCGGAAGCGATGCTCGAGGGAAAATAAATAACCGTGACAACTATTTCCATCATCGAGAGAGATTAAAAAAAAAAGCGTGTGTGTGTTTATTATAAAGAAAAGCCAATATCATGGCAGATCAATCATCGGCGCTTTAATCTTTCGAGCATACGTATTTTCATTCGTCTATGAAGTCATCTTTGCAACACATATTGCAATCTACTATAGAAAGTGATCAACATTCGCATGATTATAAACAAACTGTGCATTCGAATCATTAATTTATCCGTCATTTCATATTAATTTCATTATTTAAATTATATAGATTAAAATATAAAAATATTTTATTACGATAGAACGATATAATTCACATTTATTATAATAAATTACAATAATTATAACTCCGATACTAATCATCTCTCTCTCCGGAAAAGCTATTCGAACAAGATAGAACAACCTTAACCCAGATACGTGTTTCCAGCATCTTAATCGTGGAACTTATCTTAACGGAGCATCATCTACTTCTCAATAAGCTGCCTAAACAAAATTCACGAGCATTCCAAGCAATCGCTATCTCGAGCAAATATAATTTCTCATCGAACGTGTGCTTCACGTTCGTTCACCTTCCGATATTAATTATAACCACTTCCGGAAGCGAAGTTCAAGCACGAGTAAACAGGCTTAATCATTATTTCTGTCATCGAAGAGTATACATGTATATTCGCTATGAAAAAAAGAGAAAGAGAGAAAAGGAAGGAGAGGTGGTTGCTGAGACGGTCGATATCCCGGCGAGAGCTTACTTTGATCTCCAGAGGACGTCCATAGGGGAAAGTTTCCGCGCTTCCGTTTTCACGGTGCGTATTACACGAAGGCAGACGAGGCATTTGTGCAGGAGCTCGGAGTTATCAGGTCGTAAGTTCAAAGAACCGTGTGTAAGAGCCATCGGGTGTATCGACTGCGATGCGGCACACGATATTACGATCGTTCGCGAGGACGTGACCGTGCATAACGAGTCATTGTACGCCACCGGGAGAAATTAACGCTCGTCCCCGTCTTGCGAGATAAAATTCCACGCCTCGAATTCGTAACCATCGACCAGCCAGCGAAAAGATACACGCGGGAGCGAAGCTTTCGTTCTTCACCGCGATACTCGAAGGTATTTTCGTTGGTTCATCGATCAACAAGATTCTTCTTTGAGGATTTAAATCGAAGGACGCGTGAATTCTTCCTAATGCAATAAATACTCTTCCTTTCTCGAAATTTTCCGTTTAACAACGACTTATTTGAAGGTTCCTCGTCTCATTGATCGATAACCTACGAAATCTTGACTAAATGCGTTTCAAGCCATTCGATCTTTCTTACGATTCATTCATTCATCGTTCAACTCCATTCTCTTAAAAGGAACGCACAGTTAAATAGTACAAGAACAGTGCACGTATAACCATACGTCTAATTACTTCGTTGCTCCATTTTCGGTAATAATTTAAATTTAAAGGAACGCAAGTGTTAGTGGAGTTGTATCGGTAATCTCTGTAGCGCATTAGAAACTGCACGGTGCGCTACAACGTGGCAGACTAATCCGCATGAATTATGGGACTCGTATCGCGGAAGTCGTTTCTAAATTGATTCGTAAATCAATCAGAGCGTGACCGAATCTCTCTCTCTCTCTCTCTCTCTCTCCTGCTCTTTCTCTTGCTGCGAGCTTGCGAGTGATACGGGCGCCAGCAGCACATCGCCACGATTCTCGGGTTCTCGCTGTATTTAGCTGGCACTTATCGGAAGACGAGCATCGATGATCTGTATGGCCGAGTCGAATCGCGAAAGGCACGCAGAAGGCATGTCGGCCGGCACCTCGTGACATTTCGAGTGGCTCGAGGATGGTCTCGGACGACCACCTCGCCTAGATCTGTCTATTCACTGGGTTCGTTCCATCTCTCGGTTACCAACTCGATCATCTTGTTAATTACATTGAAACTTTCTTCTCCGATCCTGGAAAATGTTTTCATACTATAGCAAGATCATTGTTCTTCGAGGTTCCTTCTCTTTTCTTATCAGCTTTCCTACCAGGTTACCAGCTCGATGATGTTATTAATTAAATTGAAGATGATGTTGTTAATTAAATTGAAATTTTCTTCTCCGATCCTGAAAAATGTTACAGTAAGATCATTGTTTCTCGAGGTTCCTTCTGTTTTTCTAGTATCACGATAAATCGTTTAACTTGTCCAGGGAAAATGGCAACGAAAAGACACGCGATAAATTAAAGTAGCAGTCTAGTAAGCAATTAAGGTAACATTATGTCATTACTTCATACGTTGAGAGGCATTGTTCTTCTCCTTAAATTACATCGATTACTAGACGTTACGTAACAATAATTAGAAGGTGAAGACGATAAATTTTAATCAATCGTATCGTATATTATCGAAGATTACACGGTTAACGCTATGGTATTTCGAACCGGCTGAGAATAGAGACAATTACCCGACACGATTTCCTTATACGTTGTTCCTCTGTTATTCCGTAGATCTCGTTACATTTACCACATTATCGAGAAGAGAATGGTTATTTCTAGGCTGGTTTCTAGTCACTCGCCGATAGGCTTACCCTACGCGAGATAATAGAAAATCGATAGGAGTAGGCTTGCAGTTTCAGGAGGCAGACGGAAACAACGTCACGTGCCTGGCACAGAGGAACATTATGAAATTACGCTTGATTTTGATGTATCGATTATCGAATAATCCAATTTGACGCGAAACTTACAGTAGCAGGGAAAAGATGGTTTGAAAAGCGGATTATAAGCATCTTGTACGCGTTTTGTTCTTCTTCTATTCGATTTCTCCCTTTAACGTTACATGGTTGACCTTCGTTTTTGATCTCGGATCGTCACTTGTAAACAGTGGAAAACATTAATTTAAGACTTTATTCGTGGTAAGAATTTATTTACCTTAGTTGCGTTCGAGCACTTAATTCCAAGTCTCGAAAATGAATTTGCAAAAGCATTGTTCCTCTCGAACGACTCGATGTCTCGCCGTGAAATATTCTACGAAATTAAGACAGTAAAAAGAGTAAATCATATTATGCCTCGTGTTTGGAAAGAAAAGAATTGCGCAACGGGAAAAAAGAAACTGCAAAAAGGTTGAAGAGAATAAATACTATCGATTGGTGCACTGGTATTTAGGTGAATTGCAGTGAACACACGTGTTCCAGATTAACTTCCCACGTGAAATTTGACGTGTCGTTATTCTACGCGCATCGATACGTTCTTATTAACCTTTTTATTAATCGACTTTCATTTCGTACTTACTGTTCGTGGAAAGTCGAGAATTACCTTTCCTTTTCACGAATTTCATCGCGAACCGTCGTATCGATTAATTTATATTTCCTCGTCAAAGGAAATTCATGCTACCTGCGAAGAATCGATAAATCTCGATCGGAGACGAGCAGCTCTCGACGAGCGCGATTAATCGATTGAAGTTGTCGCAGAGGAACTTCACGCGCAACTTCGCGCGGTTATCGAAAATCGAGAATTTTTATAGTAGAATTAAGTTCTGTTTGCTTGCGATATCGCCGCGGCGATAATAACGATAATAACGGGAGAAAAAAAATAGGATAATCGTAGCGGGAAGAGAAGTTATGGCAAATATGAATTTATTGCAGGTTATGAGAAACTGACAGAATCTTCGCGGCAAACCGAGAGAGACAGATTGAGGGAAAATGGATCATCAGCAGACGGGTCGGAAGCAAACGATGAACTCGCCGGAAGTGGCGAAAGCCAACGAAGAGTTCGATCTGTTTTGCAATGCAACCACTCTGAAGTCCATCCTTGGACACTTCAGACACCTCTGTGAGCTACTCAAGATCAAACCAAACACGATCGGTCAATTTTATCCAAAATTGAAAGCAAAGTTGCGATCATGGAAGGCCCAGGCCCTCTGGAAGAAGTTCGATCAGAGAGCCAATCATAAATGCTATAACCGTGGCAAAGCATGCCCGAACTCCAGAGTAAGCACATCGCAATATTTTACATATTATTCGAATCCTTTCACCTACCCTCCGTGTTAATTTATTTTCTTTTTTCCTTTTCCGATGTTATAATACACCAACTTCTTTCAACGTAAGTTCATCGATCTACCACGATCCGCCAAGGTCATTTACAACGATAATAACAATCGTACCACGAGATCTAAATACACTTGTAGTTTGTTATGTCATCGTATTCCACGATAGATCTCTAGTCTATCAACCTTGTCGATGTTTTTGATGCTACTACGGTGTGTTCTTATAGCTCAGTAATAATAAGCTGACCTTAAAATATTATATATACGTATATAATAAGATTATAATAACTATATCTGTACTTTTATATAATCTATGAAAGGGTTAGACATTTTTTCATCTCACAATCTCGAAGCAAGAGAAATAATTGTAAATTTCGAGCTGTTGATAAAATTATAATATTCCTCGTTAGAGAAACAAAAGAAAGAAATTGGTCTTAATTCTTCTTTAATAGATTTTACCGTGAGAAAATTAAAATTCAAAAATTATACGCTACAAACGGTAATAAACAATTTATCGTATGAGAAAAGATTATAACATTGCTCGTTAGAAAAGCAAAGGGAAAAAATTGGTCTTAATGCTTCTTAATAGGTTTTAATCGTAATAAACAATTACGATGTTAATTTTCCAGGTACTAATCATCGGCGGCGGTCCCTGTGGACTTCGCTCGGCGATAGAGGCGCAGTTGCTGGGTGCCAAGGTTGTCGTTGTTGAAAAAAGAGATCGAATGTCTAGAAACAACGTGCTTCACCTTTGGCCCTTTGTCATCCAAGATCTTCGTGGTCTAGGAGCGAAGAAATTCTTTGGCAAATTCTGCGCTGGTTCTATCGATCATATCAGCATTCGCCAGCTTCAGTGCATCTTGCTAAAAGTTGCTTTAATCCTCGGTGTTGAGTTCCACGAAAGCGTTAGCTTCGATTCATTGATACCGCCACCGGAGAACCAGGAAGAGAGCAGTGAGTAATTCAACCTTCCTAGCGCTCGATCAATCCTTCTCATTCAACAATTTGCCCTCTGATTCTTTTCATTTATTCATTTATAAAAGTAAAATAAATTCTTTAAACAAAAATTATTCTATACGCAGCTATTTATCGTAAAGTCCGATAGCATTGATTAATGCAAATGAATAATCGCTTCTTTCATCGTTGTTTTAGAAATTGGTTGGAGAGTAAAAACCACCCCTGCCGATCATCCAGTTTCTCAATACGAGTTCGATGTTCTAATCGGTGCGGATGGCAAAAGGAATACGTTGGAGGGCTTCAAACGTAAAGAATTTCGGGGTAAATTAGCTATTGCGATAACAGCGAACTTCATAAACAAACGTACCGAGGCGGAAGCACGGGTAGAAGAAATCAGTGGGGTAGCGTTTATCTTCAACCAGAAATTTTTTAAGGAACTATATCAGGAGACGGGGATAGATCTGGAGAATATTGTATATTACAAAGATGACACTCATTACTTTGTCATGACTGCTAAAAAGCATAGTCTTATAGACAAGGGAGTAATCCTACAAGTACGTCATTGTATACAGATAAATTATCCATTCACCGAATTGTGTAATGGTTATAGGATAGAAATAATTAGTTTTAATGTATCCCAGGACCACGCGGATACGGCGAAATTGCTTGCAAAAGAGAACGTGGACCGTGAAGCATTGATGCTTTACGCCCGGGAGGCTGCTGAATTCTCACCGAATACCAAATGATAGGTATGGAATTCGCAGTGAACCATTATGGTCAGCCAGACGTAGCGATGTTCGATTTTACGTCTATGTATGCGGCGGAGAATGCTAGCCGAGTTTTGGAGCGCCGTGGTCATAGGTTACTTATGATCCTCGTCGGTGATAGTCTGCTCGAGGTATATCACCTAATGTCTTTATTATCGTGCATATATTTGTTTCAACGTCTATGTTTCATTAAAGTGTATATTTCCTTTTCTTTTTTCTTTTTCTTCTTCGTCCTTTTTTTTCAACCTCAAGCATCGTATAGGTTTTCAATTTATTGAGAAATTAAATATAAAATTATTCTAGCCATTCTGGCCAACGGGGTCCGGTTGTGCGAGAGGATTTTTAAGCTCGTTAGACGCTTGTTGGGCAATTAAAGGATGGGGCGCAAATGTATCGCCACTGGAAGTAATTGCTGAACGCGAGTCCATATACAGGTTACTTGGACAAACTACGCCTGAAAATTTAAACAGAGATTACGCTGCTTATACACTGGACCCTCATACTAGGTGTGATATAATGTAACATCTAATTAAATTTAAGTTTAAAAAGTATCTGGTATCATTCGGATAGTTAATTAATACAGTTTTATTGTTTATTTATTTATTTCTAATTTGTCTTTCCTTAAGATATCCAAATTTGAATGTCTCTCTGTAACACCGATACAAGTGCGAAGTCTACTCGATACAGATGATCAGATAGCATTAAACAGCCTATTATGCAGTCTGACATTGATATTCCCAAGAAACGACGTCGTCGAGGTATAAATGAATGTAACTTATATTTGTATTAAAACATTATAAAGATTATTAAAACGATTTGATACGATGATATAGATCTGCGCGGAGATTCACAAGTGCACCCAGACATGTTGCTTCGCTGGCTGCAAAAACAAGTTGCTCTGTACGACTCGGTTCAAATAAAAGATATGGGTGTCTCGTTCAAAAATGGTCTGGCTATTTGTGCAATAATTCACAGATATCGTCCAAACCTGATAGACTTTCACAGTTTGAACCCAGACGATGCGGTTACAAATAATCAGTTAGCTTTCGATATCTTAGAAAAAGAACTGAGCATACCTCCAGTAAGTTACACTTGAATACATATTACAATTAATCGGTGTAAAAAGTAAGAAAAAAATAACTTAACATTTTAATTGTGAATTTTTATAGATAATGACAGGGGAGGAAATGGCTCAATGCGACGTCCCCGATAAACTTGCCATGTTTTCTTATCTCACACAGATATACGATGTTTTCCGCGGTGAAATCCCGTACATTAAACATCCAAAATTAGTAAGTAGATTCGTAAGATGTAGAAAGAAGTCAGAAGATTTTTAACCGATTTCCGTATTTTATAGTATTCGGTATCATATCCAATATCACGGGCCGAACAATTACAGTCGCCAGAACACCTTTTAACAAGCAAGATCCATCCTTGTTCACCAACGCCCGATCCTCCGTTCCATTGGAATAATTATCCGTCATATATCGCTTGTAGTCAAAGCACAGAATCATTGTTATATTCTACTCCTAGAACATTTTCACGACACACCGTTATCGAATCATTAGACAACAATAATAACAAAATATCGTTAAATGCAAACATTACAGAAGTGGATGACAGATTTACGATAAGTTGGATAAGAAATAAACTTCAGAACAATATAGTTGCATCGTCATTGAAGAAAATATTCATACCACCAAATCTCTTCAGTAGGAATCACGAGTGTTCTCGTTTGGATAATAGCAAAGTTAACAAGAAGTTACTAACTATAACTCATTTTTTATAATTAGCTATTTCCATCACTATAGTGATTCTCTAAATTTTTTTCCTTTTTGTATAATTGTATAACGATTGCATTTGATCGTCTTTTATGAAGGAACCTGAAAACGAAGAAAGGCCCGCACATAGTAAGCAATTGAGTCAATTAACACCTGACCGTATCGTCAGACAAGATAGTGCGACAAGAACGAGACACTCACGATCGCGACATAACGAAAATTTAAACCCCGCGGATAAGAAGGGGGACACGATTAGCCGACGTTCTCGAAAGAGACGAAGCACCGAGAAGATGGGTGCAACAGTGGTAAGTTTTCCATTTTATTTTCTCAAATTACAAAATATCATTTAATGCCCATAATGTCAATTACATTCTACATGTATCATCACGAAAAAGTACAGGTTCGCATACGTACGGTTCTTCATCAATTTTTACTCTTATGTTTTCTGAAAGCTTCTTTAGCTACCGATCCATTGCTTACCATATCATCCAAGGTTAAAATATTCCATTTTTAACACAATGTTAAAACCAATTCTTTGCGTATTCGACTTGAAAATCTCTGAAATATTAACCTTGCAAACGCAAAGAATTAAATCATATATTTAACGCTTTATGGAATGGTTCTCCTAACTTCCTAGCTTAGGTTTCATTCGTTATATAGAAATGTTCCATAAGGGGTTATAGATAGAACACTAACATTTCACAATTTCACACACGAAACTCACAATGCTTATATCCTATAGTCTCGGTGGCAGAAGATTGAAGCACTTATGTATCGTGGGATAATCGTAACGTTGTTAATCTTAATTATTGGAGTTACCATTACCATGGTGCAGAAGGAAGTCGTTACATTCTAGTTGCCTCGTATAGTCAACCAAAGTATCAGTGGAATATTACAAAAACTCTTGGTTATATCGTAAACATTTTCTATGATATTTATGTTTATGTTATATATATAATATATTTGCTATGCCAGCTTTTGTATCCGTCTTATTTTACTAAAAAAATTTTCTTTGAACGAATAGATCATGTAGAACTATCTCCTAATTATTACAACTAGTGTCAGAAATAAATTAATCATCTATTTTTTATCTTTTAATTTTTTTTTTTTCCTTTTTTCTGTCATTTTAATGTTTAACATCTTTAAAAAAAAAAAGTTTAGCTTAGTCAAACTTGAATTGAAGAACCCTCGAACTTTTTTGTCCTTTTTTGCATTTTATTTATCCATTGTATTCGTTACGAATTTAATAAATAAGAACCACGTAACATAAGTTGTACAAATTGTGTAAATAATTGACAAGTCAAAATTAAGTGATATATATAAAAAAAAAAAAAGAAGCCGTTATAGTTATGTAGATAAGTTGTGAATTAATGTCACTGTACGATTTTACGGTGGACGTAAAGGAGAAAGACAGAAGAGACTTGCAGAAATAGAGAAAAATCGCGCAGAGCGTATGAGAAGGCGACAATATTTACGAAATATGGCGACGCAGCAATTCTACAAAAGTATGCAGATGCTGCAAGCAAACGCAAAACGTGAGAAAGACGAGCCGTTCGAAGATTATTCGATATACTTGTATCGTCAAACTGCGCCGGATTTCAAGGATAGAGTGAAATACCTAGAGCAGAAAATATTATATCCAGTAAGCTGGAAAGTGAATGATCTTGGAGTGTAGAATGGTTTTTTCATTTTTTTTTTTTTTTTTTGAGTAAATTTAACAAACGATTAAACAAATCCTAATAAATATATTATTTTTTATATTTATTCGGCAATAGAATTGATATTATAATAATATTAAATATTTAACATAAACGTATGCAAATAACGCAAAGAGAAACTGTATAATTACATACTAATTTATTACTGTGTGCAACAAATTATTTGATAATTTTTCGTGGAAAAAATCAGATATTATAATTGCAAAGGTGTATAAACTAACTATGTAAGAAAAATATGAAATTTTAAATGACGTGCATGGCATTTATGCATCAATAATATTGAAAGGTGCAAAAGCTTCGAATTATACCACTAACTATTTTCAAAAGGAAAGGATGACTATGTAACATCGGTTGTGAGTGCTTACATATTTTAAAACAGTTATAACTCTAACATTACACTCTGCAAACGAAAGAAAATATATCATGCTAATTTATTATTCATGTGTATATTAATAAATTGCATTTCTTTTTAATTTTTTTTTATACATTTACAGTTGTTCCTCGAAGTACGCAAGTAATTTCAAATCATGCGATTTCGTTTATACGCGGGATTTTCCAATTTTTCAAAATTTAATTCGTTTATAACTTAATGAACGAGACTCGATCCATATTTTTGTACACCAACTTTTGTTTCTATTTTAACTTAAAAAATTGGTTCTTTGACGATGTTTCATTAACATGTTAATACTATTACTTTTAACACTTTCTTCTTTCTAAGCTATTAAGCATTTGATTACACACACGCACACAAACACACACTCGCGAGCACGTATGTAACGTGTAATTAACTTTTTCAACCAATAGCTATGCATATGATACGAAAGAACAAGTGTACTTTCAGAGATAACTGTACTATGATTATAAATTATACTGCATTTTCGCTTTTTCTGCGAATCTGATATATTTGTAATTTGTCCATAATATGTTTTATCCTTATACATACAAGTTTATTTTATACTGTTTATCTTCTTTAGGATAGGGAACCCAAAATTCACGCTGGTCATCACAGAAATAGCATAGATGAGGAATTCTCCGCAGAATAAAAAGCATCGAGGACAAGCTAAAAGGATCTGCACCGGCAGAGAAAAAGCCTAGAGATCTCCTACGTGCCATAGTTTCTGTTATTTCATTTTTCTCTTATTATATATACATACTGAATTTATTTTTGAACATTGAATTTATTTCAATGTCTTTAATTTTGTCATTAAATGGAATTGTTTATGTAAATGTAACTTTTAAAATGACAAAATTGAAAATATTGTATGAAATCTTTAAATTATCTTATGTATACGCTTTGTTTGAAAAATATAATTATACTGTATCGCTTTGTACAGGTAAGATCGAGAAGACCGATTGGAACGTGAAGGAAATTGAGAAGAAAATCGAAGAGAATAAAATGGTCGTTCGGTTCGACATGACAAAGTAGAACGAGTGCCGAAATGGAGTCGAGAACAGGTTGGCATACGAATGAATGAACAGTACTCGAAAATCAAAATTTTTCAGATGTGTATATGCTTCATTCAGTTTTTAGCTCGACAAATCAAGATGGAGAAGAAGGACGAGATCAGAAGGAGACAGATAGTAAGTACGCTGATATTGACAATACCCTGAAGAATATTGACAGGAAGATCAAAGAGGGTAATGTGCTTGGGTACAATAAAGTCTCGGCTATGGCCGAACAATTTTCGAATAAAAGTCAGGACGCGGAGCCCAAGGTCCAAAAATCGGTAAATACGATATTCCAAAATTTCAGTACTGGAGGATATAGTCAGCAGGACATTCGGAATCGTTGTCATGATTACTCTACATTATATTTTTTGTATAATTTCTTTCAAGGAAATCAAATCATTTTATGTATTCGTGTACTTATAAATTGTATTTGTGGTTTCTTGCAGGACATAAAACGTGTGATATGTGTAATACGTAACATTAAATCATATTTTTACATTTGCAATTTTCCTTATTAAACCAGTTAATTAACCTGACCGAACCAAAATATTTGTGATCCTAATAGATTTATGTTAGTAAATGTATTTCCTAATTGTAATATCTAATATTCAATTTTGTTATTAAAAATTTTATAATTCATTTTAAAATATATAAGCGCTGACTAAGATTCTTTTGTACTAAAAATGAAAAATTAAATAATACTACTTTGCTTTTCTATACTTTTCTTACAGAATATTAAACCTACAATAACATTACCAACGCAAGGAGGTTCGGAGATGTGTCATTTTTGTAACAAGAGAGTTTACTTGATGGAGAGACTGAGCGCCGAAGGAAAATTTTTCCATCGAGGCTGTTTCCGTTGCGAATATTGTTCTACCTCGTTAAGAATAGGTTTAATTTTTTCTTATCTTGGAAATAAATATAAGTGTAATTTTTATTAATTATTTTTTATATTATAGGAAATCACACGTTCGATCGAGATAAAAATGGAGGACGATTCTACTGTACACAACATTTTGGTTTCTCAGGAACATTAAAAGCTCGTGCAGAAAAGAAGAGAATTACATCATTGAACAAAGAAAATATACCCTCGTCACCTGTACATTTAAAAACACCTGAAAAGGTTTGATTCAAATTTCAATTTTATTAGACGACTTTTTTATGATTGAAAATATAAACTTCTATTATCTTCAGATGAAGATACCTTTAGAGGGTGTTGTTGGTCTTGACTTACTTGATCGTGGACAAACACCAGAAAGAATCGAATTCGAGAACTTAGCAGAGATATCAGACGCTGAAGAACCCCAAAGTCAAATGGATGAAGATGAATGGACAGATAGAAATTTTGGTGCTTCTACTGCAGAAATGGCTCCAGTGATGATATTTCAGACATGAGGTATTTTTAATGTTTCTGATACAATATAAGGAAAAAATATAACAAATTTTTAACGATTTATTGATATATCGATAGCGATTCAGATGATGATAATGAAATATACGAAGAAGCGATAGATCAACCTCTAACAACGGAAGGAACTCTTGAACTTGCTAAAAATTGGACACTACGGTACTCTCATCCACATGCTGCTATGGGACAATCTGATACTGGGAGCAATGAATATGAAGATTCCAGCGATGAATATACAAATGAAGGTACAGCTATTGTTATAATTTCTTATTATATTACTTATTTGTCATTGATTACTGTTACTGTCGAAAAAAAAATTATTTTGCTATTTGCATTTCTATTTAGACGATGAAAGTACAACAGCTACGGAAGATGAAGACGACATACGTGCTCGAGAGCTTAGAAAACAGGAAGTTTGGCTGAAGAATTCTGCCCGTAGTTCCGATACGGATACTGGTTCAGAAACGGAGGTGAAAATTTCTCAAGATTCTGTAGATAATGTAATTCAAGAATCTCTTGTAGTTCCTGTACAAACTACTAATTTAATATCGCTCCAAGAAACAACAGGCATGAATAACGATGAAGTTGATCAAAACATTACTGATGCAAAAAATATTCAGAAATTATCAGATATAGAAATACTATCGGTCGATTCGTTAATAGCAAACATGGATCAACGAGTAATAATTGATAAGTTTAGTAGCGAAAAAAATGCATCTCAAAATGAAGCATATGGAGGCTTAATTCCTTTAATTGATTCATCGTGTAATTTAATATTAGATAATACAAAAAATAATAACGTAAATTCAGATTCAGTTTTAATTGCTCCTAATTCGATTGAACAGAATAATTTTAATCAACATAATGATAAGAATAAGTACATTTCGGAATATGAAAATGTAGTAGACGAAAACAATCTTCTAAATTTGAACAAAAACCAAAATGAACAGCTAAATGAAAATAACCAAACCAACTCAAAGTTTAATGATATTAAAGTAATTCCTGGTTTGGATATTACACCTTTAGAAACAAATAATATACTAAATACAGAATTTCAAACAGGTTTTGCAGGAATTATGCTTCCAGATGCTATTCCATTTAATCAGACTAATTACAATAATACAAGCCAGCTTAACATCAAAGAAATTCTAAATCTTAAGGAAAAACTACCAGATCTGATAACATCTTCTCCAAACCATAGTAGAGAATCATCACCATCCTCTACATCTGAAATTTACAAATCAACCGAAACATTATATAATGACTTATTAATGTCGATATTGAACATAATCAGAAGCAAAAGAATCAGAAACTTATGACTCAGATAATACAGAACACTATAAGAAATTAACAAATGATACTTTAAAAGATAATAAATTAAAATTATCCATAAAGGAGTCTAATCGAATTCCAATAGTAACTATTACTTCGCCATCGCCAACAAATGAAAAATCATTAGAGAAAACCTCTATTGAAGCTTCTAAATTAACAGTACCCAAAGAAATCAATCAACTGATACAGTCCGACGGAAATAGTTCATTCGACAAATTAAAACGAGACTTAAATCAGAGAAAAGCAAAGAATAAAATCCCAATGGGTGAACTTCGACCATTGTCCACAGAAAATGCTCGAAGAAAAATTCACAAATATTTCACAGATGAGAAAAAAGAAAAAACACAAACTCAAAATAAAAATTCCCCTAGTATTAAAGTTATCGAATTAAACATTAAACCGAAATTATCTGCTAAAGTTGAAACGAAAGACATAATGAAATATTTTCAAAAAACAAAGAAGGAATTTCCTGAAAAAATAAATGGTAAAGAACCTGAAAATTCAAAAAATAAATGCAATATAAATATCGATCAATTAAATAAAATTGAAATTATTGATAAAGAATTTGAAGAAATAGAACGGCAAAATGAGGAAATGTTTTCAATTAATACTGAAGGTATTGAATCTAAATTGCATTTGAATACTCTATCTATGAGATTAAATTCAGAAAACACAAATAAACAACTAAATACAAAAGATGTAACTAAATCTCATGAAGATGTAATAGTTAATACATCTGACAATGAAATCAATGTAGAACAAAGACCACTAGCTGGTTTGATAATCAATGATATTCCAGAAAATATATCTTATGAATCCATAAGAATTCAGTCTGACGAAAATAAAATGAATATAGAACAAACAATTTTACAACCTAATAATAACACATTAGAGACTAAATCAAATGACAAAAAAATAGAATTAACTGATCTTCATATGAAACAAATACCTTCAGAACATAACAATGATACGTTCAAAACCGAATTGTGCACCAATGAAACAAACAAACGACGTTCTTTCCAAAATTCGCAACCAGCGATATCGACACTACATTTGGATTCTAATGTCTTAGAAATCAAATTACCTAAACAGGAGATAGATCACCCAAGTTATTCTACTAACAGTACTAAACCTAATATGAAGCAGATAGTACCAATGCCGCAATTTAATAGTATTAATAGAGATAATACCTTACATAGAAGTGATAATTCTTTAAATATGAAAAAAGAAGTTATTATAAAACTGATGTGTTATATACAAATTTTAAATCTTCTTCTGAATTAACAACTTTAGTTGATGAGCCTGAACAAAGTACCAAAGTCAAAATTGTTGAACAAAATATTGAATTACCAAAACATGTAAAGAATATAAATTCAAATAGTGATTTAATTCTACCAAATATAGTTCCTAATCGACTAGAAAGAAAACATAAACCTGATGAACTCAATTCTTCAATGAAATCTAATAAATCCAATGTACAGTTTACTCCTCCTCGTTCCAATACGGAAAAAGTCTTCAAAACAAAAGATTAATGTTCCATCTCTTTTAGAAGAGTCTACTTGTAATATTCAATTAACTTCTACTCCAATTAGTGAAAAAATCGAAACCGAGCATAATAATATAATAAATACGGGGATTAATAATTTAAAACATCCAATTGAAACAGCAAACAGTAATAGTGAAATAAATAAAACATTGACTACATTAGGAAATACTATTAGTGAACATAAACATTCTCATTTCGCAGAGTCTCTCCCATTAATAAACTCCGACCAACGTGAATCTACAAAACCCTTGTCTTCTAAAAATGATCGAGCAAAGAAAGATAAATGTATAGTGTCTTAATCAAAACAATATTTATGAGTGCATATGATGAACAAATCTTTAAACATGATTTCTGTATGTTTCCAATGTGTTTTTCAATTTTGATTTACATTTAGGGAAATTGTGTGAGATATGTTAATAAAGTAAAAAAAACAGATATTACTTATACTTGGCTGATGGTATATTTTTTAAAATACCCAAAGCCATTGAAAAAAAAGGTAAAGCATTTTTATGTACGAATGGAATGTTTTATTAAACTAATTCTAATTAACAATAACTTAAATTGATTAATTGTTTGTGTTTGATTTAGTGTTTATGCTAAAACTAGCAATGTATCTCACCAATTTGTATTAATTTTGAGATTACCACCAGCCAATACTTTATTAAAAATCTCACTGTTTCATTTTAGGTAAATTTGTACTATTATTATCATGATTAGTTCCACGGTAAATATAGGACGAGTATCAGTAATTGATAACTTAGGAACATCATACATTTTTTGATATATTTATAAAACTACATAATAGTTTTTACTGAACTCTAGTATTGAAAATAATTAACAAACTTAATATAAAACATTTTCTGATTAAATGCATCATGTTCCTTGCCACTAATTGTTTCACTAATACACTAAACAAGATTTCTTGTTTTTTAATAACATTTAATATTTATAATATCTCTATTCATTTATTAATCGATAAGTGGTTCTACAGGTTGCATCTAATGAAGCTACATCAGAAGAAAGTGAAAAAAGTTCAGCTACAGAAATATCGACGGATTCTGAATTTGAACACGATGGTGCTACTCCTACGCAACATGAAATTCCAGAAATCACGATCAACGATTCGTATGTCCGCAAAACTAGGGGAAATTATGTTGAGCCTAAGAAAGTTCAAGTAAAAAGCAAAATTATTTCATCAATTAATGGAAATTTAAAGCAAGACAAAAATTTAGATATTAAGTCGCAAGTAAAAACGGATCATGGTATTAATCCAGCTCATATTGAGCAGAGAGTAAGCTGAATTTATTAGGATTCAATAATACGAACATAGTTCCATTAATTAATCCACGCAAAGGAGATTATTTGTTGATCGCACTCATTCTACTGAAGGTATTGCATCTAAGTTATCTTTAGAACTAAAAAGAAATATTTACTCGGTGGCACAGCTTTTGGTGGTTCCGTTATGAAGTCAGGATCAGCCTCGAATGTAGATACACAATTAAGAAACTTCACAGACGCCATTTCTCAACACCAAAAACTTTTAAATCCTGCTTCAGAACCAAGTCCTACAATGCAAGCATTCTTGCAAGGGACAAGCAAATTGCGCTCAAACAATACTCAACTTTCTCCTATATCACCCACTGCTATATTTTCTTCACCTTCAGTAAAACCATATATTACTAATCGTCCTGCTCAGAATTTATTAAATAATGATAATCCTATTTATAAAGCAACAATACTACCTGAAATATCGAAAACTCAATTACCAGATTTGGTAAAGGAATCTAGCATATTAAAATCAAAAACTACACCTAACATTGGTTACGGTGAATCCAAGGACGCAGGAAACAAAGAACTTATAAAAGAACAAGTAATGTCTAGTCACACAGTTAAAAATTCACAATCATTAGAAAACACAAGGAACTCTCAAAATGCAGAAAACAATTTTAGTATAAATACAGACGAAAATAATGGTTTTCGACCACGAAGTCCCTTGCACGAAACCTCCATCATTGTACCCCAAGTTGATTGGAGTAAGAAAGATGAAAAAAGAAAAGAAACTGCTAGTACGGGAGATTCAGAGATAGATAGCGATTCTCTGTCTTCGGTGACGGTGAAGCAGAAGAAGTACAAGCTCAGTCACCGGTTGTTATAAACTTATCTCCACCACGTTTACAAATTCATAGTACAGATGGAGATCTACTGTTAGATGAAGAAGCTGATAAATGTAAAAATTTCGACGATACTCAATCATTCGAACCAGATTCTATAGAATGTTCATTTTTACGAGACAAAGATTTAAATAGTAGAATAAACTCTACAGTTTCTACTTCAAGTCCCTGTATGAATAAAACATCAATGGAATTAGAGTTAGTAAAAAATGAAATTGAACAATTGGAATTACAGGATGACAAAAAAAGCATTAGCAATTGCAGTACTCCTACATCAATAACTTCTGCCATTTCCAATAAGCATGATGATTCTGAGAGAATGACATCACCACAGCAGCTCTTACTGAAACAGAATTTTCAGAGTGGGCTCGTGATGGAGAAGTTCTGGTTTCAGATGACTTACGAGATGTTGAATTCAATATAAATCCAGAATTTATAACAACAAAAAGAAAAACACATATTCAAATTCTTCAAAGAATGGGGTATGCTCCAGTTATGATAGCCAAGAGGAAGATTTAACAGACATGGACTTAGATTCTTCGAAATTAGACAAACAGTTGGACGTTCCTGTTAATAATACCTCAAAGCTTTTAGCTAATGGTGAAAATATAGATTTTATGGATACAGATAACGAGTCGTTGCTGGATGACAGTTTGCAAGATGCTTCTAACATGGTTATGCTCAAAAATAGAGGGTACATTGAATTTGTGAATGTTAAAAATGCTCCAACACTTACAAACTCGCGAGATAAATTAATTGCCGATGCTCCTATTGCGAAATTAGAAATAGAAAATGATTCATGTTCAGAGGAAGAAGCCTACAATGACAGGAATGTAATAGAAATAAATCCATTACCATGGATGACGTTATGAATAAGCTAAATGGTACTATAAATAAATCTGAAAATGATATTAAATCAGACATGGAAACAAAATCAAATTCTAATCAACAAGATCACTCTATTACAGAAGCAGTAAATAAAGAATTATTTCAGTCAATGGAGGAAGATAGTTTGCTTATTGTTGAACCAGCTGAAGATACTACTACTAGTGAAGTGGTTACTATACTTGCTAGTCCTGTCAATCCACAAGTTTCAATAGTTCCAGCTCAACTCAAAAACAATCTGAGCAAGAAGAGGAAACAAAAACAATAGCTGATTCAAACAATCCTGACTATTTAGAATATGTGAAACGACTACAATCTAGAATCGCAGAATTTAGCAATGCCAAAGACTCTATAGACATCAGAAAATCTAAAAGAAAGAACTCAAAGAGCTCTCTACAATCTCGTACCGCTGAGATGATAGCAGAAGAAATTAAAAATCAAGAAACTACAATAAATAACAGCTTTAACTCTCCAGCTACCTCTAGAAAATTGGAAGAAATTACCAGAGAAAGATCCAAACAAAAGAATGTAATACAAGATTTACTAATGGATAAAGTAGAAGCTCATAAGCAGAAGTCAGCAGAAAAGAAAGCAAGAAGAGCTGCTAGAGCCTCATCATTTAGTTCAACTCCTACTTTATCACCAATGAGGCCACCTATTCCTAGTGTTTCACTGCTTAATAAATTTGTACCTACATCCATATTGACACCTGAAAATAGTCCTTTGCATACTATTTCTCCTGAAACCAAAAAATCTGTAGAAACTGAAACAACTTATGAGATACAACAATTACCTTGGAAATTGGAAACTGAGAAAGCAATAAATGAAGAAAGTAAAAACATTGATATTCAATCTTCTGAAAGTACATTTATTAAAGTAATTAATGAAAAAGAAAATAATTTTAAAACGCCAGTTGCACCTCCGAGATTAAAGCACGAGGAGGCAAAGAGAACAGCAGAAAAGGCAAGACAAGATGCGCGGGAAAGAGCCAGATTAAAGAGCGATGAAGATTAGGTCTTAGTCCAGAGGACAAAATCAAAGAACTAAGAATGAAAGTAGCACGAAGACAACTTTCCATGGAAGAGAGAAAAACTAAAGAAGAAACACAACATGAACCTCGTATGAGACTTTATAGTTCTGGGGCAAATAAAATTGGATTAAAATTGCAAACAAGCAAGAGTACGGATAATATGAAAACTGTGGCAGAAATAGTCAATTTTAGTGGTCTATCTGCTGTCAATGCAAAATCAATGGATGAACTGTTACATGCTGATTCTCCAAAATCAAATAACTCTATTGCCATTGTAAAAAGAGATAAAAAACAAAAGGCGAAAGATCCAGAAAGAAGGAAGAGTATCATTCAAGCGGTCTCAGATTTCTTCTTTAAGAAGGAATCTTCTCCTTCACCGTCCAATCAAAAAGACAAATTGTCAATGTTCCGTCTGACGTCAAAGACAAAAGGCAAAGTACGTATATCCTATTTCTTTTATTTTAGTTAATTTCTAAATTTCTACTGTTGTACAGCGTGAGTATCCTTAATATTTTTTAACTAATTGGATTCTGAAATGTTTCAGTTATGTAAATCGTATTCGGAAGGGTCAGATGTAAGCAACTCATAAGTCATTGATACTAATTTTTCCAGTATTAGCTTTCTATGCCACTATTTGTATTCGCTATTGTATATCGTGCAGGTACTATAATTTTATTTTCGTTTGCCGCATTTTCTCGTCTGCTTTGAGGGGGTAACATATTGATTGGCATAAGCTACATTAAACTGAATTTTTTACACTGTACCTTTTTGCAATATTGTTAGATCCTTGTAGTAACAGTCTGCCCTACAAATAAGCATGTTAACTTTTATTATATATATATATATATAATTGCCACTTCAGTATGTTCGGTTTTTTTCTTTTAGTGTGCTTTAGTTAAGTTCTTTCTAACATAAAGACATTAAGAAAATATTATTGGAAGGTAAATATGTATGGGTAGTTCATTTTATAGTTACAATTCTAATTTTTTATTACGTTCTACAATATAAAAATTTCACCATCATATGTACATACCTTTTATTATAATTATATAAACGAAATTTTCTATGTGTATTTTGTAATCGCATTAATTTTATATATGCTTATTCGTGTACTTCAATAGTGGATTTTATTACAATCTTTATTTTCAATGTTAAAACACTTTATATTAATTTCAGAAATGAATTACTTTTTCTCTATTTATTTATCAAGAATTTATCATTGTACGGAATCAACACTATAGTAAAATTTGTTTTCAGCTTGATAAAGTCTTGTCGCCGAAGATTAACACTAGACCAAAAAGTGTTTGCGAAGAATGCTTACAAGAAACTTCCTAAATGAAAATCCGCCGCCAATTCCACCACCACCTCTTACTTATACTATTCCTACTACACAAGTCTCAGGTATGAATAAAACATTAACTGCAATAATAAATATTTGAAAATTATAAATACTGTTTACTTTTTATATCTTATACTCGTTTTATTTTTAACAGATGATAGTTTATCAGATGATGATACAAAAACAACAGCGGTGTCAGCATCATGCATGTACAAGGCCACAGTAACCGAAGGTTCTTGTAATAGTATTTCGCGTAAAACAAAAACTACAAAACGAATAGCTAGACAAGCACAATTAAAGAGGTGCGAAATTATTGTATTCTTATAATGATTCAATAGTTTCTAACGCAATAATTTATTTATAAATATTCCAAAGGTTGCGCATGGCTCAAGAAATACAAAGAAAATTGGAAGAAACAGAAGTTAAACAAAGAGAGTTGGAAAGCAGAGGTGTTAGCGTTGAAAAAGCTCTTCGTGGAGAAGGCGGTAAGATCATATCATTATTTAAAAATCTATTATAGACGCTTAAATAAAACGTACTTATTATATTTAGAATGTTCTGATCGGGAAGAAGCGGATTTGCTGAGAGAGTGGTTTGATCTCATGAAGGAACGCACCGAATTACGTAGATATGAAAAAGAGCTTCTGGTACGAGCTCAAGAGGTTCAGCTTGAAGATCGTCATGAAAGATTGCAACAAGAATTACGCGAACGTTTAGCTGATGATGGTTAATATTTTATAATATTTCAACATTTATTAGTACCGTATAGTATTAATAAAAATTATATTTTAAAACATTTTTAAAAAATATTCTAAAAGAATATTAAAAAAATAAATATATTTACATTTTGCAGATGATAAAAAAACTAGTGCCGATGTAAAAAAGGAAGGAGAAATTTTAACAGAAATGTTAGAGATAGTTGAAAAGCGGGACTCACTCATTGCACTTTTAGAAGAAGAGCGACAAAGGTGGTGTAAATCTACATGCCAAATATTAACTCCTTTTTCTCCACATACAGTTGCCTGTTTTTCGCACATATCTAATTTCTCTTCTCCTAATTTAAACAACACATCTTCTGTCCTCACTTTAATAGTCATTTTAATTATATATGTGTTTTTGACTAACTTAATAGAATTGTTCTTTAAATTTTACAATGAACCACTAATACTTTTCAAATCTTGATAGTTTTTCACAATTTTCGTAATTAAGTAGGTGGTGTTTAAATAAAATTCTCTTCTTATTTAAATTTTATAAATATTGAAAAAACACTTAAGTATTTGATTAATTTTAAATATAATCATGCATTCACACATTAAAATTGTAAATTGTTCACATTATACTTTAGTGCATTTTATTATATAATGTTTTGTAAGTAGCGAATATTATTTTACTAAAATTACTAAATTAAATAGTGAGTATACAGTATACAGTTTCTTCTATTCACTTATAATTTTAATATTATAGTGCATGCAGGAAAGCATGATCTAAAACGTTAATCTTTACATTTCTTTTTACAATTTTTAAACTGTTATTGTATTTCAGTTATGCATGCCATTTATATACACAATTTTTTATTTTTGTTATTTTCTGGTATAATGTTTTTCATTACATAATATCTTCTTTTTGCATTGTGATAAAGTGATGTATTCATATACATGACTGTAATGTAGTGCTACTGTGAGAATGGAAGTATTCTAATTGTACTTAAAATTATGTTGAGTCAAGTACAAAAATGTACAGAAATGTAACTGTTGTTAAATTTTAAAGTATTCCATAATGGATACTTTGAAAAAAATAAAATGTATTACTGTATGTGTTTATGATAATTATTTCCTAAACACATATCACTATTACCAAAAGTGGAAAGAATTATGAATCCTATAGAAAAATTAACAATAATTTTTATTGAAATAGGTTTTTTAAAAGAATGGAAGTATATGTGTACCTTATAGAAAAATTCAACTAATTTCATTGTATAAATTTTAGAAGAAATATGTATAACGAATAATAAATTTTTGGCATATTTTATTGCTTTATATTAATTATGACAATATTCTCTGTACAGGAGATAAAGACATTATCATTGCATATTTAAATTCTAGATATTGTGTTTAGTAGTTAATGGAAGCATACTTTTCTTTTAGGTATCAAGATGAAGATCGTGACCTTGAAGCTCAAATGTTGGCTAAAGGCCTCAGATTAACACCAATAAAAAATGTGGTCCTAAGTATTCGGTTTAATAGGAATCACATTATTGTACATATACTCCATTCTATATTCTCATTCATAATTTTAATAAATAAGTAAATTAATTACGCTGTAAATAAAAAACAGATCTTAAAAGGATCATGTGTCTTATAAAGATCAAAATTAAGTTGCAGTCTTTCATCACATATGTGCAAATCTCATATATTTATCATTCTTGAAAAAGAAAATCAGGACCAATTATTTTATTTTACATCTCGATATTTTACAAATTGTTTAATATGACATCTATTTTGGGCTATACACATCATAGATATTTTTAATAAATTCCATTTATTTGTAGTATACGATTCTTACGTACTGTACATCATGTTTTTAAATTATGTGAACACATGGAATTGTATTATAAATGAATTTATCTCCTAATTGGTTAATGTTCAAAGTAAGATAACATAAAGATAAACTAAAGATATAATAAATAATATAGCACAATTATTGTGCAAAATGTACAGAAAACATAATGTGACATATGTGGATTTGAAAAAAATGTTATGAATACATACATATATTTTGTCATTACAAAATATTGATCATAATTATAAGTTCCCACAAGAAACATTTTGCCTTTACATATAAATCAATCAAAATATAATCATTATACACAAATTTGATTATTACAGACACAAAATATTGTATTTTGTGATTTGATATAGTAACTAAACGAAACGTGATATAATGAATACTTTTTGCATTACAATAATGTGCATTGCAATATATGTACACATAATATGTACATTCTACAATTAAATAATATGTATAAATATATTTTTATGTTTACAAACAGACTGGTAAACAAAATGTATAAACAATTATAGAATTTTAATAAGCACAAACATGTAAAGTTTTATATGAAATATAATTGGAAGAAAGAACATATATTTATAATTAAAGTATAATATTGAAATGAGACTCAAATTTGGTTACTGTGTATATAACGCACAGTATATTACTGTATCAATTACATCGAAATAAGCTGCCAATTTTTCAGCCTCTGATGTTGGATATTTAAGTAACCATTTAAATTATAAAAATATAATAATAATTAAAAAATAAAAATATAAAGTAATTCTCTGCAAAACATTGGATAAAAAGTTATGAGATATAAATAAGAAATATAGTATCATTCTAACCATCATTGCCATTTATATTAATAAACAAACGAGTTATGTTAATAAATTCATTTAATCGTTTATTTAAATTACTACACTATTATAAAGAAATATTTTTGTGTATTACAAGAAACCTATGTGTCCTTGTAAATGTAACAATAAAGTATATATAATACAACATTTAAAATTTTAATAAAATTAAGAAGAATAATACAAAGATGTAGAAAGTAAGCATTTTTTAATGGTTGCATTATTACAAATGATAGTTTGTCATGAATGCTAAGTTATAATAGATCCTATATTAGTCAGTATTGCTTAATCTTTATGTAATTAACATAATAGTACAATAGACTACTTTACAAATTATTAAATTCAAATCCAATAAACAATGCTTTCTGCACTTATATGTTTATATTTAGTATTTTGATATTCAATACTAGTCTTTTTTTTAGTTTTCTTATCCAAAATTTTCAATATGAGAAAATTAAATAAAAAAATTTGTTGTTTCAAGTATTTCATAATTATAAATTCAATTCATCTTTGTATGAGAAAATTATACAATAATCTTAGCAATCATGTGTGCTTAGAAAATGGAATTGTACAACATATGTAATTGAAAGAAAATTACATAAATGACAAACTGAAAAAAATGTATTTAGCTTAGCATTTTGTGGAAGTCATTATAAATTAGTGTAACATTATTACTCACAAAACTAGTCTTTTATAAAGGAGAACAAACAATGGGATTTATGTAAGATATACCGAAGTATAATTTATACCAACACAGAAACGTTTAATTATAGTTTACATAACATATTACACATAGTTATATATAATTATTTAATTTAATTATGTTGTAGTTTTGTATAAAAAATTCCATTTCTTCTATACAGCAAGTAACAAAACAATGTAAACACAATGTGTAATTACATATAACTTCTATTAAAAAAACCAAAGTTTCTTATTTCATTAACAAACTCTTATAAACAGTAAACAATTTTATTTTCAATTTCATTTTAAAAAACACTTATGTCGTATAATATTATTATAATTTTAATAAATACCAAATATTATTTACAATAATAACAAAATAATTTCCCAGTTATAAATACTTACTTTATATAATGGTAGAAATAAATATAAATATATATATATATATATATTTTTTTTCCCCCTTTTTATTTATTCTTTTTAAGTAAATATTTATCTTGTCACTTCACTTAATAGTAATACTTAATTAAAATGATAAACATTATTAATGCTATTATTATTCGCACAGAAATTAAACATTATTTAAATCTTTGGAAATTAAATTACAGATAATGATAATTTTTTCTTTAAATTCTAAAAGTATGTAACTTGGAAAAAATATTATTTTAGTTATTCAAATTATAGAACAATTAATATATATTATTTTTGAAATCGTATCAAGGTTCAGAAAGCTATCACTCGCATTGTTTTATCATATAGACTTTATATATAAAACAGATATTTATTTATTAACGTTCACTATCTTAATTTAACGTTTAAACATGTCACGTGATTTTCATATTTTTAGCGCGCATTGTACATATCGTAAAAGTATGCAATCAACCAATAGGAATAAGTATGAAAATATTCGTTAATCGAGCAGTGGGGAAAGGGAGTGACGAGTGACTACGAATTACAATTAGCGACACAACAAATGAAAGCGTGACGTGAATACGCTGGTTTGCCATACCGCGTCAGAATAATGTCGTTCGAGAAGAAAAACGTTGTTCGTTTATAAAGCAGGCTACATAAAAGCCCCGTAATTTAATCCCGGCACTGTACTATCGCACAGTTGCCAGAAAATGGAAGCAGACTATCAACCGACGCTAAGCCCAACACGAACTTTGACAGGTGAGCTTGTCTGTTGCGATTGTTGACGTTGCTTTAGGTGTCAAATAAACGTCATATCAAATACATATCGCCGAAAATCGTGATTGTAAAAGTTCACCTGGCATCGACGTTTTTCTGTTCGTTCTAGCGAGAAAACATTTCACGATGGATCTCAGTCTCATATGTGGAAAAGCACATCGATAAGTGACGAATAATTCGCGTATTGACACGATAGTGCGTATTATAAAATTCAAGATTTGATCATAATTGACATAGCTTCAGACTTCGCTTTCAAATCTACATACATATCACTAGAAAATTTCTTCTTTAAGTTCCACAATCGTATAGTGATTTGTAAACATTGATGAAAAGCATCAAAATATTTATTAGAGATCGTATATACCGTGTAATGTGATCGGGAAAATGATATATAACGAGAAACCGCGAAATATATAATAATCATCAATTTATCATGATACTTGTTTTGCAAACATATTTTTTTTTAATTGTTACTCAATATTTTTTAAGTACCTATTTATAAAGCTAAACCATTGATCAAATAAAGACTTATAATGGCTGATGTAGTTTTGTGATTCATTGAAACATATTTGGTACAGACAATAATGCGCATACTTCTGTTTGTATGATAGCAATAGCTAATGACGTCGAAGACCCATACCCAAGTTTGTCAGATTATCATGATTATGAGCCCAACTTGGAATTTGATGATACTGAGTTACAAACCACTTCAAATAATGGTAAATATAAATGTTAAATATAAATGAAAACTAAATTCTTTGGTCTGTAAAATTAAAAGTAGTTTCGTATAATTATACAGAACATTACTTATTACTATGAAACATAATTTATTGAGATGTAAAACATTTATATTAAATATCGATATTTTCATAGAATTATTTCAGCGCATAATTTAAATATTTATTTTATAGCTGTACAGCTTTTAGAAGAAAAGTTGGACTTAATTAGCAGTGGTGCGGGTACTGGGATAGATTATTTGGAGAGTCCAGTAAGCGATGGGACAATAGAAGAAAACTTTGAAGAAGCTTTGGTAGATGCTCCAGTTATCGAATCTGGTGTGTGACCTTTTATCTTCTGTTAGTAGCCACTAAATGTCATGGCATTTGGGGCTTAGCAGGTGAATTGTGTAGATCATTGTACAGTTTATTATTGCATGGTATAACAATGCACAAAACCAAAGGATAAATGACTCTTTTTTACTTCATTTGCAATTTTATTATTTTGGGTATTTATTTTGTAAAAAGAGTCAGAGGGAAGACAGAAAGAACAAAAAGAAATAAAATAATATAAATAAAAAATAAATAAAATAAAATAAAAAATTATGAATATAATGTTTCATGCCGAGTAGCAGAGGATCTTGCTACACTGGATGGTGAACTTGCAGATGAAGAAGATTATCTTGATATATCAAGATATGGCATTGTAGAAGTGGTTGGTGATGATAGTGCTTGTCGTAAAATAATAGTTGTATCTGCATGTAAATTACCTCCTTGGGAAAGAAACATTTAATCATGCTAAACTTCTCAGGTTTGTAAAATAAATACTTATATTAAGATAATAAATATATAACTTTTCTGATTTAATTATTTTTATAACAATATTGTTTGATAGGTATCTTACACACACTTTAGACACATTTGTAGAACAAGACTATAGTCTAGTTTACTTCCATTATGGTCTTACTTCAAAAATAAACCACCGTTATCTTGGTTATGGCAAGCATATAAAGCTTTTGACAGAAAGTATAAAAAGAATTTAAAAGCTTTATATTTAGTACACCCAACTAATTTTATTCGAATTGTATGGCAAATATTTAAACCAGCCATTAGGTAAGTTTTGCTTTTACTTCCAATGAATAAATATCTGTCTCAATTATTACATTATTTTTATTTCTTTAGTGCAAAGTTTGGTCGGAAAATGATGTATGTTAATTATTTGGAGGAACTCGCACAATATATTAACCTTGATCAACTTATTATACCTCCTCAAGTAATAGAGTGAGTGCTTCTTTTGTAATTATAGCACTTTAGATTGTATTAATATTGATTGGTTATATTATTTCTTAGACACAATGAACAGCTAATGTTAAAAAACAAAAAGAATTTACCAACAAGTCCACCTCAGAGTACGGTAACAACACCTGTTGGTACCACTCAGTTTGGAACAAGTCTCACTTTTATTAAGGAAAATAACAATGGTGATCCTATACCACCAATAGTGCGACAGTGCATTGAATTTCTTGATACTCCTGATGGTATGTTTATAACTGTATAATTTAATTCAGTAGTCTACTTCAGAAATCACATTCCTATGTACTTACAGCGTTGGAAACAGAAGGAATATTTAGAAGATCTGCTAATCTAGCAGTAATTAGAGAACTACAAAATCGTTGTAATCAAGGATTACCTGTTGATTTTCAAGGAGACCCGCATATAGCAGCTGTTTTTCTTAAAACATTCCTTAGAGAATTAGATGAACCTCTTCTAACATATGAATTATATGATGAAATAACACAGTTTCAAGGTAAATATTTTGTTCTACTTTTCTTATTAATTAATAATAAATATAACATATAAACATGTTTGTTTTTCTATTTTAGCATTATCGAAGGATGAACGTCCAAGAAGAGTTAAAATATTAGTACTTGAAAAACTTCCAGAAGATAATTATCAGTTTTAAAATATATCGTACAATTTTTATCAAGGGTAAACTATTATCATTTTAATAATTACATTATTTATTCTTATGAGTCTTATAATAAAATATGTATATTTATGGCAGGTAATGGACAGGTGTGATTTAAACAAAATGACATCAAGTAATCTCGCCGTCGTATTTGGTCCAAATCTTGTCAGAGCACCACCATCACGTGGAATGACACTTTCCGAGATAGGTCCCATAATCAATTTATAGACTTTTTATTTACTCATCAGGATAAAATATTTATTATATAAAAAAATATAGAATCGAACAGTAAAGGCCTAATTTGAAACGAGAAATTGATACTTTATGTATGTTATAGAACAGAAATCCTATAAATTTGGCTGCCAAGTTTGATATTGTATAATCTTACATAATACAGCTTCGAAGAAAATTTTATAGGATTTTTATTGAAAAATACGACGAGTTCCTGAGATTTTCATTTTAAAATGTAAAAGCGAAAATCTCATTTAGATCTTCGAAGTCATATCAAACTTGTTGAAATTTCAAGCGAACGTAACAATTCGTATATAATATTCATATTTGATTATAACATTCGTACTTTGTTTATTAAATATTTTATATTCAAATATACAGATAGAGAAAAATTTGCATACCTAATATCACAAATAGCGTTTAATTATATAGTTTGCACAAAATTTTGTTTCTTTTTCTAATAATTGGTATAATAATTTCAAAATGAATATACAAGATACTCAATATAAATCAGTCTGGATGCTAAATAATTTAAAAATGTGTAAAGATATATAAAAATTAATGGTATACCAAAGATATATGAAAATATCATGCAATTATAAAATGTAGGATTACTTTAAAATAATATAGTATAATAAAACTAGACGAGCAATTATAATGTACAGAGTACTTTGCTCGCATAATTTATTAACATAAGCATCAACATGACAA
>NW_027469686.1:0-78261 GCF_051020765.1 Lasioglossum baleicum
TGCGTTATGCGTTATGCGTTATGCGTTATGCGTTATGCGTTATGCGTTATGCGTTATGCGTTATGCGTTATGCGTTATGCGTTATGCGTTATGCGTTATGCGTTATGCGTTATGCGTTATGCGTTATGCGTTATGCGTTATGCGTTATGCGTTATGCGTTATGCCTTATGCCTTATGCGTTATGCGTTATGCGTTATGCGTTATGCGTTATGCGTTATGCGTTATGCGTTATGCGTTATGCGCCATGCGTTATCCGTTATGCGTTATCCGTTATGCGTTACGCGTTATGCGTTATGCGTTATGCGTTATGCGTTATGCGTTATGCGTTATGCGTTATGCGTTATGCGTTATGCGTTATGCGTTATGCGTTATGCGTTATGCGTTATGCGTTATGCGTTATGCGTTATGCGTTATGCGTTATGCGTTATGCGTTATGCGTTATGCGTTATGCGTTATGCGTTATGCGTCATGCGTTATGCGTTATGCGTTCTGCGTTATGCGTCATGCGTTATGCGTTATGCGTTCTGCGTTATGCGTTATGCGTTATGCGTTATGCGTTATGCGTTATGCGTTATGCGTTATGCGTTATGCGTTATGCGTTATGCGTTATGCGTTATGCGTTATGCGTTATGCCTTATGCGTTATGCGTTATGCGTTATGCGTTATGCGTTATGCGTTATGCGTTATGCGTTATGCGTTATGCGTTATGCGTTATGCGTTATGCGTTATACGTTATGCGTTATGCGTTATGCGTTATGCGTTATGCGTTATGCGTTATGCGTTATGCGTTATGCGTTATGCGTTATGCGTTATGCGTTATGCGTTATGCGTTATGCGTTATGCGTTATGCGTTATGCGTTATGCGTTATGCGTTATGCGTTATGCGTTATGCGTTATGCGTTATGCGTTATGCGTTATGCGTTATGCGTTATGCGTTATGCGTTATGCGTTATGCGTTATGCGTTATGCGTTATGCGTTATGCGTTATGCGTTATGCGTTATGCGTTATGCGTTATGCGTTATGAGTTATGCGTTATGCGTTATGCGTTATGCGTTATGCGTTATGCGTTATGCGTTATGCGTTATGCGTTATGCGTTATGCGTTATGCGTTATGCGTTATGCGTTATGCGTTATGCGTTATGCGTTATGCGTTACGCGTTACGCGTTATGCGTTATGCGTTATGCGTTATGCGTTATGCGTTATGCGTTATGTGTTATGCGTTACGCGTTACGCGTTATGCGTTATGCGTTATGCGTTATGCGTTATGCGTTATGCGTTATGTGTTATGCGTTGTGCTTTACGGGTTATGCGATATGCGTTATGCGTTATGACTTTTTCATTGAACGTTATGCGTTATGCGATATGCGTTATGCGTTATGCGTTATGCGTTATGCGTTATGCGTTATGCGTTATGCGTTATGCGTTATGCGTTATGCGTTATGCGTTATGCGTTATGCGTTATGCGTTATGCGTTATGCGTTATGCGTTATGCGTTATGCGTTATGCGTTATGCGTTATGCGTTATGCGTTATGCGTTATGCGTTATGCGTTATGCGTTATGCCTTATGCGTTATGCGTTATGCGTTATGCGTTATGCGTTATGCGCCATGCGTTATCCGTTATGCGTTATCCGTTATGCGTTACGCGTTATGCGTTATGCGTTATGCGTTATGCGTTAAGCGTTATACGTTATGCGATATGCGTTATGCGTTATGTGTTATGCGTTATGCGTTATGCGTTATGCGTTATGCGTTATGCGTTATGCGTTATGCGTTATGCGTTATGCGTTATGCGTTATGCGTTATGCGTTATGCGTTATGCGTTATGCGTTATGCGTTATGCGTCATGCGTTATGCGTTATGCGTTCTGCGTTATGCGTCATGCGTTATGCGTTATGCGTTCTGCGTTATGCGTTATGCGTTATGCGTTATGCGTTATGCGTTATGCGTTATGCGTTATGCGTTATGCGTTATGCGTTATGCGTTATGCGTTATGCGTTATGCCTTATGCGTTATGCGTTATGCGTTATGCGTTATGCGTTATGCGTTATGCGTTATGCGTTATGCGTTATGCGTTATGCGTTATGCGTTATGCGTTATGCGTTATGCGTTATGCGTTATGCGTTATGCGTTATGCGTTATGCGTTATGCGTTATGCGTTATGCGTTATGCGTTATGCGTTATGCGTTATGCGTTATGCGTTATGCGTTATGCGTTATGCGTTATGCGTTATGCGTTATGCGTTATGCGTCATGCGTTATCCGTTATGCGTTATGTGTTATGCGTTATGCGTTATGCGTTATGCGTTATGCGTTATGCGTTATGCGTTATGCGTTATGCGTTATGCGTTATGCGTTATGCGTTATGCGTTATGCGTTATGCGTTATGCGTTATGCGTTATGCGTTATGCGTTATGCGTTATGCGATATGCGTTATTCGTTATGCGTTATGCGTTATGCGTTATGCGTTATGCGTTATGCGTTATGCGTTATGCGTTATGCGTTATGCGTTATGCGTTATGCGTTATGCGTTTTGCGTTATGCGTTATGCGTTATGCGTTATGCCTTATGCCTTATGCGTTATGCGTTATGCGTTATGCGTTATGCGTTATGCGTTATGCGTTATGCGTTATGCGTTATGCGCCATGCGTTATCCGTTATGCGTTATCCGTTATGCGTTACGCGTTATGCGTTATGCGTTATGCGTTATGCGTTATGCGTTATGCGTTATGCGTTATGCGTTATGCGTTATGCGTTATGCGTTATGCGTTATGCGTTATGCGTTATGCCTTATGCGTTATGCGTTATGCGTTATGCGTTATGCGTTATGCGTTATGCGTTATGCGTTATGCGTTATGCGTTATGCGTTATGCGTTATGCGTTATGCGTTATGCGTTATGCGTTATGCGTTATGCGTTATGCGTTATGCGTTATGCGTTATGCGTTATGCGTTATGCGTTATGCGTTATGCGTTATGCGTTATGCGTTATGCGTTATGCGTTATGCGTTATGCGTTATGCGTTATGCGTTATGCGTTATGCGTTATGCGTTATGCGTTATGCGTTATGCGTTATGCGTTATGCGTTATGCGTTATGCGTTATGCGTTATGCGTTATGCGTTATGCGTTATGCGTTATGCGTTATGCGTTATGCGTTATGCGTTATGCGTTATGCGTTATGCGTTATGCGTTATGCGTTATGCGTTATGCGTTATGCGTTATGCGTTATGCGTTATGCGTCATGCGTCATGCGTCATGCGTCATGCGTTATGCGTTCTGCGTTATGCGTCATGCGTGATGCGTGATGCGTTATGCGTTCTGCGTTATGCGTTATGCGTTATGCGTTATGCGTTATGCGTTATGCGTTATGCGTTATGCGTTATGCGTTATGCGTTATGCGTTATGCGTTATGCGTTATGCGTTATGCGTTATGCGTTATGCCTTATGCGTTATGCGTTATGCGTTATGCGTTATGCGTTATGCGTTATGCGTTATGCGTTATGCGTTATGCGTTATGCGTTATGCGTTATGCCTTATGCGTTATGCGTTATGCGTTATGCGTTATGCGTTATGCGTTATGCGTTATGCGTTATGCGTTATGCGTTATGCGTTATGCGTTATGCGTTATGCGTTATGCGTTATGCTTTATGCGTTATGCGTTATGCGTTATGCGTTATGCGTTATGCGTTATGCGTTATGCGTTATGCGTTATGCGTTATGCGTTATGCGTTATGCGTTATGCGTTATGCGTTATGCGTTATGCGTTATGCGTTATGCGTTATGCGTTATGCGTTATGCGTTATGCGTTATGCGTTATGCGTTATGCGTTATGCGTTATGCGTTATGCGTTATGCGTTATGCGTTATGCGTTATGCGTTATGCGTTATGCGTTATGCGTTATGCGTTATGCGTTATGCGTTATGCGTTATGCGTTATGCGTTATGCGTTATGCGTTATGCGTTATGCGTTATGCGTTATGCGTTATGCGTTATGCGTTATGCGTTATGCGTTATGCGTTATGCGTTATGCGTTATGCGTTATGCGTTATGCGTTATGCGTTATGCGTTATGCGTTATGCGTTATGCGTTATGCGTTATGCGTTATGCGTTATGCGTTATGCGTTATGCGTTATGCGTTATGCGTTATGCGTTATGCGTTATGCGTTATGAGTTATGCGTTATGCGTTATGCGTTATGCGTTATGCGTTATGCGTTATGCGTTATGCGTTATGCGTTATGCGTTATGCGTTATGCGTTATGCGTTATGCGTTATGCGTTATGCGTTATGCGTTACGCGTTACGCGTTATGCGTTATGCGTTATGCGTTATGCGTTATGCGTTATGCGTTATGTGTTATGCGTTACGCGTTACGCGTTATGCGTTATGCGTTATGCGTTATGCGTTATGCGTTATGCGTTATGTGTTATGCGTTGTGCTTTACGGGTTATGCGATATGCGTTATGCGTTATGACTTTTTCATTGAACGTTATGCGTTATGCGATATGCGTTATGCGTTATGCGTTATGCGTTATGCGTTATGCGTTATGCGTTATGCGTTATGCGTTATGCGTTATGCGTTATGCGTTATGCGTTATGCGTTATGCGTTATGCGTTATGCGTTATGCGTTATGCGTTATGCGTTATGCGTTATGCGTTATGCGTTATGCGTTATGCGTTATGCGTTATGCGTTATGCGTTATGCGTCATGCGTTATGCGTCATGCGTCATGCGTTATGCGTTCTGCGTTATGCGTCATGCGTTATGCGTTATGCGTTCTGCGTTATGCGTTATGCGTTATGCGTTATGCGTTATGCGTTATGCGTTATGCCTTATGCGTTATGCGTTATGCGTTATGCGTTATGCGTTATGCGTTATGCGTTATGCGTTATGCGTTATGCGTTATGCGTTATGCCTTATGCGTTATGCGTTATGCGTTATGCGTTATGCGTTATGCGTTATGCGTTATGCGTTATGCGTTATGCGTTATGCGTTATGCGTTATGCGTTATGCGTTATGCGTTATGCTTTATGCGTTATGCGTTATGCGTTATGCGTTATGCGTTATGCGTTATGCGTTATGCGTTATGCGTTATGCGTTATGCGTTATGCGTTATGCGTTATGCGTTATGCGTTATGCGTTATGCGTTATGCGTTATGCGTTATGCGTTATGCGTTATGCGTTATGCGTTATGCGTTATGCGTTATGCGTTATGCGTTATGCGTTATGCGTTATGCGTTATGCCTTATGCCTTATGCCTTATGCGTTATGCGTTATGCGTTATGCGTTATCTGTTATGCGTTATGCGTTATGCGTTATGCGTTATGCGTTATGCGTTATGCGTTATGCGTTATGCGTTATGCGTTATGCGTTATGCGTTATGCGTTATGCGTTATGCGTTATGCGTTATGCGTTATGCGTTATGCGTTATGCGTTATGCGTTATGCGTTATGCGTCATGCGTTATGCGTTATGCGTTCTGCGTTATGCGTCATGCGTTATGCGTTATGCGTTCTGCGTTATGCGTTATGCGTTATGCGTTATGCGTTATGCGTTATGCGTTATGCGTTATGCGTTATGCGTTATGCGTTATGCGTTATGCGTTATGCGTTATGCGTTATGCCTTATGCGTTATGCGTTATGCGTTATGCGTTATGCGTTATGCGTTATGCGTTATGCGTTATGCGTTATGCGTTATGCGTTATGCGTTATGCGTTATGCGTTATGCGTTATGCGTTATGCGTTATGCGTTATGCGTTATGCGTTATGCGTTATGCGTTATGCGTTATGCGTTATGCGTTATGCGCCATGCGTTATCCGTTATGCGTTATCCGTTATGCGTTACGCGTTATGCGTTATGCGTCATGCGTTATGCGTTATGCGTTCTGCGTTATGCGTTATGCGTTATGCGTTATGCGTTATGCGTTACGCGTTACGCGTTATGCGTTATGCGTTATGCGTTATGCGTTATGCGTTATGCGTTATGTGTTATGCGTTACGCGTTACGCGTTATGCGTTATGCGTTATGCGTTATGCGTTATGCGTTATGCGTTATGTGTTATGCGTTGTGCTTTACGGGTTATGCGATATGCGTTATGCGTTATGACTTTTTCATTGAACGTTATGCGTTATGCGATATGCGTTATGCGTTATGCGTTATGCGTTATGCGTTATGCGTTATGCGTTATGCGTTATGCGTTATGCGTTATGCGTTATGCGTTATGCGTTATGCGTTATGCGTTATGCGTTATGCGTTATGCGTTATGCGTTATGCGTTATGCGTTATGCGTTATGCGTTATGCGTTATGCGTTATGCGTTATGCGTTATGCGTTATGCGTCATGCGTTATGCGTCATGCGTCATGCGTTATGCGTTCTGCGTTATGCGTCATGCGTTATGCGTTATGCGTTCTGCGTTATGCGTTATGCGTTATGCGTTATGCGTTATGCGTTATGCGTTATGCCTTATGCGTTATGCGTTATGCGTTATGCGTTATGCGTTATGCGTTATGCGTTATGCGTTATGCGTTATGCGTTATGCGTTATGCCTTATGCGTTATGCGTTATGCGTTATGCGTTATGCGTTATGCGTTATGCGTTATGCGTTATGCGTTATGCGTTATGCGTTATGCGTTATGCGTTATGCGTTATGCGTTATGCTTTATGCGTTATGCGTTATGCGTTATGCGTTATGCGTTATGCGTTATGCGTTATGCGTTATGCGTTATGCGTTATGCGTTATGCGTTATGCGTTATGCGTTATGCGTTATGCGTTATGCGTTATGCGTTATGCGTTATGCGTTATGCGTTATGCGTTATGCGTTATGCGTTATGCGTTATGCGTTATGCGTTATGCGTTATGCGTTATGCGTTATGCCTTATGCCTTATGCCTTATGCGTTATGCGTTATGCGTTATGCGTTATCTGTTATGCGTTATGCGTTATGCGTTATGCGTTATGCGTTATGCGTTATGCGTTATGCGTTATGCGTTATGCGTTATGCGTTATGCGTTATGCGTTATGCGTTATGCGTTATGCGTTATGCGTTATGCGTTATGCGTTATGCGTTATGCGTTATGCGTTATGCGTCATGCGTTATGCGTTATGCGTTCTGCGTTATGCGTCATGCGTTATGCGTTATGCGTTCTGCGTTATGCGTTATGCGTTATGCGTTATGCGTTATGCGTTATGCGTTATGCGTTATGCGTTATGCGTTATGCGTTATGCGTTATGCGTTATGCGTTATGCGTTATGCCTTATGCGTTATGCGTTATGCGTTATGCGTTATGCGTTATGCGTTATGCGTTATGCGTTATGCGTTATGCGTTATGCGTTATGCGTTATGCGTTATGCGTTATGCCTTATGCGTTATGCGTTATGCGTTATGCGTTATGCGTTATGCGTTATGCGTTATGCGTTATGCGTTATGCGTTATGCGCCATGCGTTATCCGTTATGCGTTATCCGTTATGCGTTACGCGTTATGCGTTATGCGTCATGCGTTATGCGTTATGCGTTCTGCGTTATGCGTTATGCGTTATGCGTTATGCGTTATGCGTTATGCGTTATGCGTTATGCGTTATGCGTTATGCGTTATGCGTTATGCGTTATGCGTTATGCGTTATGCGTTATGCGTTATGCGTTATGCGTTATGCGTTATGCCTTATGCCTTATGCGTTATGCGTTATGCGTTATGCGTTATGCGTTATGCGTTATGCGTTATGCGTTATGCGCCATGCGTTATCCGTTATGCGTTATCCGTTATGCGTTACGCGTTATGCGTTATGCGTTATGCGTTATGCGTTATGCGTTATGCGTTATGCGTTATGCGTTATGCGTTATGCGTTATGCGTTATGCGTTATGCGTTATGCGTTATGCGTTATGCGTTATGCGTTATGCGTTATGCGTTATGCGTTATGCGTTATGCGTTATGCGTTATGCGTTATGCGTTATGCGTTATGCGTTATGCGTTATGCGTTATGCGTTATGCGTCATGCGTTATGCGTTATGCGTTCTGCGTTATGCGTCATGCGTTATGCGTTATGCGTTATCCGTTATGCGTTATCCGTTATGCGTTACGCGTTATGCGTTATGCGTCATGCGTTATGCGTTATGCGTTATGCGTTATGCGTTATGCGTTATGCGTTATGCGTTATGCGTTATGCCTTATGCCTTATGCCTTATGCGTTATGCGTTATGCGTTATGCGTTATGCGTTATGCGTTATGCGTTATGCGTTATGCGTTATGCGCCATGCGTTATCCGTTATGCGTTATCCGTTATGCGTTACGCGTTATGCGTTATGCGTTATGCGTTATGCGTTATGCGTTATGCGTTATGCGTTATGCGTTATGCGTTATGCGTTATGCGTTATGCGTTATGCGTTATGCGTTATGCGTTATGCGTTATGCGTTATGCGTTATGCGTTATGCGTTATGCGTTATGCGTTATGCGTTATGCGTTATGCGTTATGCGTTATGCGTTATGCGTTATGCGTTATGCGTTATGCGTTATGCGTTATGCGTTATGCGTTATGCGTTATGCGTTATGCGTTATGCGTTATGCGTTATGCGTTATGCGTTATGCGTTATGCGTTATGCGTTATGCGTTATGCGTTATGCGTCATGCGTTATGCGTTATGCGTTCTGCGTTATGCGTCATGCGTTATGCGTTATGCGTTCTGCGTTATGCGTTATGCGTTATGCGTTATGCGTTATGCGTTATGCGTTATGCGTTATGCGTTATGCGTTATGCGTTATGCGTTATGCGTTATGCGTTATGCGTTATGCGTTATGCCTTATGCGTTATGCGTTATGCGTTATGCGTTATGCGTTATGCGTTATGCGTTATGCGTTATGCGTTATGCGTTATGCGTTATGCGTTATGCGTTATGCGTTATGCGTTATGCGTTATGCGTTATGCGTTATGCGTTATGCGTTATGCGTTATGCGTTATGCGTTATGCGTTATGCGTTATGCGTTATGCGTTATGCGTTATGCGTTATGCGTTATGCGTTATGCGTTATGCGTTATGCGTTATGCGTTATGCGTTATGCGTTATGCGTTATGCGTTATGCGTTATGCGTTATGCGTTATGCGTTATGCGTTATGCGTTATGCGTTATGCGTTATGCGTTATGCGTTATGCGTTATGCGTTATGCGTTATGCGTTATGCGTTATGCGTTATGCGTTATGCGTTATGCGTTATGCGTTATGCGTTATGAGTTATGCGTTATGCGTTATGCGTTATGCGTTATGCGTTATGCGTTATGCGTTATGCGTTATGCGTTATGCGTTATGCGTTATGCGTTATGCGTTATGCGTTATGCGTTATGCGTTATGCGTTATGCGTTATGCGTTACGCGTTACGCGTTATGCGTTATGCGTTATGCGTTATGCGTTATGCGTTATGCGTTATGTGTTATGCGTTATGCGTTAAGCGTTATACGTTATGCGTTATGCGTTATGTGTTATGCGTTATGCGTTATGTGTTATGCGTTGTGCTTTACGGGTTATGCGATATGCGTTATGCGTTATGACTTTTTCATTGAACGTTATGCGTTATGCGATATGCGTTATGCGTTATGCGTTATGCGTTATGCGTTATGCGTTATGCGTTATGCGTTATGCGTTATGCGTTATGCGTTATGCGTTATGCGTTATGCGTTATGCGTTATGCGTTATGCGTTATGCGTTATGCGTTATGCGTTATGCGTTATGCGTTATGCGTTATGCGTTATGCGTTATGCCTTATGCGTTATGCGTTATGCGTTATGCGTTATGCGTTATGCGTTATGCGTTATGCGTTATGCGTTATGCGTTATGCGTTATGCGTTATGCGTTATGCCTTATGCCTTATGCGTTATGCGTTATGCGTTATGCGTTATGCGTTATGCGTTATGCGTTATGCGTTATGCGTTATGCGTTATGCGTTATGCGTTATGCGTTATGCGCCATGCGTTATCCGTTATGCGTTATCCGTTATGCGTTACGCGTTATGCGTTATGCGTTATGCGTTATGCGTTATGCGTTATGCGTTATGCGTTATGCGTTATGCGTTATGCGTTATGCGTTATGCGTTATGCCTTATGCGTTATGCGTTATGCGTTATGCGTTATGCGTTATGCGTTAAGCGTTATGCGTTATGCGTTATGCGTTATGCGTTATGCGTTATGCGTTATGCGTTATGCGTTATGCGTTATGCGTTATGCGTTATGCGTTATGCGTTATGCGTTATGCGTTATGCGTTATGCGTTATGCGTTATGCGTTATGCGTTATGCGTTATGCGTTATGCGTTATGCGTTATGCGTTATGCGTTATGCGTTATGCGTTATGCGTTATGCGTTATGCGTTATGCGTTATGCGTTATGCGTTATGCGTTATGCGTTATGCGTTATGCGTTATGCGTTATGCGTTATGCGTTATGCGTTATGCGTTATGCGTTATGCGTTATGCGTTATGCGTTATGCGTTATGCGTTATGCGTTATGCGTTATGCGTTATGCGTTATGCGTTATGCGTTATGCGTTATGCGTTATGCGTTATGCGTTATGCGTTATGCGTTATGCGTTATGCGTTATGCGTCATGCGTTATGCGTTATGCGTTCTGCGTTATGCGTCATGCGTTATGCGTTATGCGTTCTGCGTTATGCGTTATGCGTTATGCGTTATGCGTTATGCGTTATGCGTTATGCGTTATGCGTTATGCGTTATGCGTTATGCGTTATGCGTTATGCGTTATGCGTTATGCGTTATGCCTTATGCGTTATGCGTTATGCGTTATGCGTTATGCGTTATGCGTTATGCGTTATGCGTTATGCGTTATGCGTTATGCGTTATGCCTTATGCGTTATGCGTTATGCGTTATGCGTTATGCGTTATGCGTTATGCGTTATGCGTTATGCGTTATGCGCCATGCGTTATCCGTTATGCGTTATCCGTTATGCGTTACGCGTTATGCGTTATGCGTCATGCGTTATGCGTTATGCGTTCTGCGTTATGCGTTATGCGTTATGCGTTATGCGTTATGCGTTATGCGTTATGCGTTATGCGTTATGCGTTATGCGTTATGCGTTATGCGTTATGCGTTATGCGTTATGCGTTATGCGTTATGCGTTATGCGTTATGCGTTATGCGTTATGCGTTATGCCTTATGCCTTATGCGTTATGCGTTATGCGTTATGCGTTATGCGTTATGCGTTATGCGTTATGCGTTATGCGTTATGCGCCATGCGTTATCCGTTATGCGTTATCCGTTATGCGTTACGCGTTATGCGTTATGCGTTATGCGTTATGCGTTATGCGTTATGCGTTATGCGTTATGCGTTATGCGTTATGCGTTATGCGTTATGCGTTATGCCTTATGCGTTATGCGTTATGCGTTATGCGTTATGCGTTATGCGTTAAGCGTTATGCGTTATGCGTTATGCGTTATGCGTTATGCGTTATGCGTTATGCGTTATGCGTTATGCGTTATGCGTTATGCGTTATGCGTTATGCGTTATGCGTTATGCGTTATGCGTTATGCGTTATGCGTTATGCGTTATGCGTTATGCGTTATGCGTTATGCGTTATGCGTTATGCGTTATGCGTTATGCGTTATGCGTTATGCGTTATGCGTTATGCGTTATGCGTTATGCGTTATGCGTTATGCGTTATGCGTTATGCGTTATGCGTTATGCGTTATGCGTTATGCGTTATGCGTTATGCGTTATGCGTTATGCGTTATGCGTTATGCGTTATGCGTTATGCGTTATGCGTTATGCGTTATGCGTTATGCGTTATGCGTTATGCGTTATGCGTTATGCGTTATGCGTCATGCGTTATGCGTTATGCGTTCTGCGTTATGCGTCATGCGTTATGCGTTATGCGTTCTGCGTTATGCGTTATGCGTTATGCGTTATGCGTTATGCGTTATGCGTTATGCGTTATGCGTTATGCGTTATGCGTTATGCGTTATGCGTTATGCGTTATGCGTTATGCGTTATGCCTTATGCGTTATGCGTTATGCGTTATGCGTTATGCGTTATGCGTTATGCGTTATGCGTTATGCGTTATGCGTTATGCGTTATGCCTTATGCGTTATGCGTTATGCGTTATGCGTTATGCGTTATGCGTTATGCGTTATGCGTTATGCGTTATGCGCCATGCGTTATCCGTTATGCGTTATCCGTTATGCGTTACGCGTTATGCGTTATGCGTCATGCGTTATGCGTTATGCGTTCTGCGTTATGCGTTATGCGTTATGCGTTATGCGTTATGCGTTATGCGTTATGCGTTATGCGTTATGCGTTATGCGTTATGCGTTATGCGTTATGCGTTATGCGTTATGCGTTATGCGTTATGCGTTATGCCTTATGCCTTATGCGTTATGCGTTATGCGTTATGCGTTATGCGTTATGCGTTATGCGTTATGCGTTATGCGTTATGCGCCATGCGTTATCCGTTATGCGTTATCCGTTATGCGTTACGCGTTATGCGTTATGCGTTATGCGTTATGCGTTATGCGTTATGCGTTATGCGTTATGCGTTATGCGTTATGCGTTATGCGTTATGCGTTATGCGTTATGCGTTATGCGTTATGCGTTATGCGTTATGCGTTATGCGTTATGCGTTATGCGTTATGCGTTATGCGTTATGCGTTATGCGTTATGCGTTATGCGTTATGCGTTATGCGTTATGCGTTATGCGTTATGCGTTATGCGTTATGCGTTATGCGTTATGCGTTATGCGTTATGCGTTATGCGTCATGCGTTATGCGTTATGCGTTCTGCGTTATGCGTCATGCGTTATGCGTTATGCGTTCTGCGTTATGCGTTATGCGTTATGCGTTATGCGTTATGCGTTATGCGTTATGCGTTATGCGTTATGCGTTATGCGTTATGCGTTATGCGTTATGCGTTATGCGTTATGCGTTATGCGTTATGCGTTATGCGTTATGCGTTATGCCTTATGCGTTATGCGTTATGCGTTATGCGTTATGCGTTATGCGTTATGCGTTATGCGTTATGCGTTATGCGTTATGCGTTATGCGTTATGCGTTATGCGTTATGCGTTATGCGTTATGCGTTATGCGTTATGCGTTATGCGTTATGCGTTATGCGTTATGCGTTATGCGTTATGCGTTATGCGTTATGCGTTATGCGTTATGCGTTATGCGTTATGCGTTATGCGTTATGCGTTATGCGTTATGCGTTATGCGTTATGCGTTATGCGTTATGCGTTATGCGTTATGCGTTATGCGTTATGCGTTATGCGTTATGCGTTATGCGTTATGCGTTATGCGTTATGCGTTATGCGTTATGCGTTATGCGTTATGCGTTATGCGTTATGCGTTATGCGTTATGCGTTATGAGTTATGCGTTATGCGTTATGCGTTATGCGTTATGCGTTATGCGTTATGCGTTATGCGTTATGCGTTATGCGTTATGCGTAATGCGTTATGCGTTATGCGTTATGCGTTATGCGTTATGCGTTATGCGTTACGCGTTACGCGTTATGCGTTATGCGTTATGCGTTATGCGTTATGCGTTATGCGTTATGTGTTATGCGTTATGCGTTAAGCGTTATACGTTATGCGTTATGCGTTATGTGTTATGCGTTATGCGTTATGTGTTATGCGTTGTGCTTTACGGGTTATGCGATATGCGTTATGCGTTATGACTTTTTCATTGAACGTTATGCGTTATGCGATATGCGTTATGCGTTATGCGTTATGCGTTATGCGTTATGCGTTATGCGTTATGCGTTATGCGTTATGCGTTATGCGTTATGCGTTATGCGTTATGCGTTATGCGTTATGCGTTATGCGTTATGCGTTATGCGTTATGCGTTATGCATTATGCGTTATGCGTTATGCCTTATGCGTTATGCGTTATGCGTTATGCGTTATGCGTTATGCGCCATGCGTTATCCGTTATGCGTTATCCGTTATGCGTTACGCGTTATGCGTTATGCGTTATGCGTTATGCGTTAAGCGTTATACGTTATGCGATATGCGTTATGCGTTATGTGTTATGCGTTATGCGTTATGCGTTATGCGTTATGCGTTATGCGTTATGCGTTATGCGTTATGCGTTATGCGTTATGCGTTATGCGTTATGCGTTATGCGTTATGCGTTATGCGTTATGCGTTATGCGTTATGCGTTATGCGTTATGCGTTATGCGTCATGCGTTATGCGTTATGCGTTCTGCGTTATGCGTCATGCGTTATGCGTTATGCGTTCTGCGTTATGCGTTATGCGTTATGCGTTATGCGTTATGCGTTTTGCGTTATGCGTTATGCGTTATGCGTTATGCGTTATGCGTTATGCGTTATGCGTTATGCCTTATGCGTTATGCGTTATGCGTTATGCGTTATGCGTTATGCGTTATGCGTTATGCGTTATGCGTTATGCGTTATGCGTTATGCGTTATGCGTTATGCGTTATGCGTTATGCGTTATGCGTTATGCGTTATGCGTTATGCGTTATGCGTTATGCGTTATGCGTTATGCTTTATGCGTTATGCGTTATGCGTTATGCGTTATGCGTTATGCGTTATGCGTTATGCGTTATGCGTTATGCGTTATGCGTTATGCGTTATGCGTTATGCGTTATGCGTTATGCGTTATGCGTTATGCGTTATGCGTTATGCGTTATGCGTTATGCGTTATGCGTTATGCGTTATGCGTTATGCGTTATGCGTTATGCGTTATGCGTTATGCCTTATGCCTTATGCGTTATGCGTTATGCGTTATGCGTTATGCGTTATGCGTTATGCGTTATGCGTTATCCGTTATGCGTTATGCGTTATGCGTTATGCGTTATGCGTTATGCGTTATGCGTTATGCGTTATGCGTTATGCGTTATGCGTTATGCGTTATGCGTTATGCGTTATGCGTTATGCGTTATGCGTTATGCGTTATGCGTTATGCGTTATGCGTTATGCGTTATGCGTTATGCGTTATGCGTTATGCGTTATGCGTTATGCGTTATGCGTTATGCGTTATGCGTTATGCGTTATGCGTTATGCGTTATGCGTTATGCGTTATGCGTTATGCGTTATGCGTTATGCGTTATGCGTTATGCGTTATGCGTTATGCGTTATGCGTTATGCGTTATGCGTTATGCGTTATGCGTTATGCGTTATGCGTTATGCGTTATGCGTTATGCGTTATGCGTTATGCGTTATGCGTTATGCGTTACGCGTTATGCGTTATGCGTTATGCGTTATGCGTTATGCGTTATGCGTTATGCGTTATGCGTTATGCGTTATGCGTTATGCGTTATGCGTTATGCGTTATGCGTTATGCGTTATGCGTTATGCGTTATGCGTTATGCGTTATGCGTTATGCGTTATGCGTTATGCGTTATGCGTTATGCGTTATGCGTTATGCGTTATGCGTTATGCGTTATGCGTTATGCGTTATGCGTTATGCGTTATGCGTTATGCGTTATGCGTTATGCGTTATGCGTTATGCGTTATGCGTTATGCGTTATGCGTTATGCGTTATGCGTTATGCGTTATGCGTTATGCGTTATGCGTTATGAGTTATGCGTTATGCGTTATGCGTTATGCGTTATGCGTTATGCGTTATGCGTTATGCGTTATGCGTTATGCGTTATGCGTTATGCGTTATGCGTTATGCGTTATGCGTTATGCGTTATGCGTTACGCGTTACGCGTTATGCGTTATGCGTTATGCGTTAAGCGTTATACGTTATGCGATATGCGTTATGCGTTATGTGTTATGCGTTATGCGTTATGCGTTATGCGTTATGCGTTATGCGTTATGCGTTATGCGTTATGCGTAATGCGTTATGCGTTATGCGTTATGCGTTATGCGTTATGCGTTATGCGTTATGCGTTATGCGTTATGCGTTATGCGTTATGCGTTATGCGTTATGCGTTATGCGTTATGCGTTATGCGTTATGCGTTATGCGTTATGCGTTATGCGTTATGCGTTATGCGTTATGCGTTATGCGTTATGCGTTATGAGTTATGCGTTATGCGTTATGCGTTATGCGTTATGCGTTATGCGTTATGCGTTATGCGTTATGCGTTATGCGTTATGCGTTATGCGTTATGCGTTATGCGTTATGCGTTATGCGTTATGCGTTACGCGTTACGCGTTATGCGTTATGCGTTATGCGTTATGCGTTATGCGTTATGCGTTATGTGTTATGCGTTATGCGTTAAGCGTTATACGTTATGCGTTATGCGTTATGTGTTATGCGTTATGCGTTATGTGTTATGCGTTGTGCTTTACGGGTTATGCGATATGCGTTATGCGTTATGACTTTTTCATTGAACGTTATGCGTTATGCGATATGCGTTATGCGTTATGCGTTATGCGTTATGCGTTATGCGTTATGCGTTATGCGTTATGCGTTATGCGTTATGCGTTATGCGTTATGCGTTATGCGTTATGCGTTATGCGTTATGCGTTATGCGTTATGCGTTATGCGTTATGCGTTATGCGTTATGCGTTATGCGTTATGCGTTATGCGTTATGCGTTATGCGTTATGCGTTATGCGTTATGCCTTATGCGTTATGCGTTATGCGTTATGCGTTATGCGTTATGCGTTATGCGCCATGCGTTATCCGTTATGCGTTATCCGTTATGCGTTACGCGTTATGCGTTATGCGTTATGCGTTATGCGTTAAGCGTTATACGTTATGCGATATGCGTTATGCGTTATGTGTTATGCGTTATGCGTTATGCGTTATGCGTTATGCGTTATGCGTTATGCGTTATGCGTAATGCGTTATGCGTTATGCGTTATGCGTTATGCGTTATGCGTTATGCGTTATGCGTTATGCGTTATGCGTTATGCGTCATGCGTTATGCGTTATGCGTTCTGCGTTATGCGTCATGCGTTATGCGTTATGCGTTCTGCGTTATGCGTTATGCGTTATGCGTTATGCGTTATGCGTTATGCGTTATGCGTTATGCGTTATGCGTTATGCGTTATGCGTTATGCGTTATGCGTTATGCCTTATGCGTTATGCGTTATGCGTTATGCGTTATGCGTTATGCGTTATGCGTTATGCGTTATGCGTTATGCGTTATGCGTTATGCGTTATGCGTTATGCGTTATGCGTTATGCGTTATGCGTTATGCGTTATGCGTTATGCGTTATGCGTTATGCTTTATGCGTTATGCGTTATGCGTTATGCGTTATGCGTTATGCGTTATGCGTTATGCGTTATGCGTTATGCGTTATGCGTTATGCGTTATGCGTTATGCGTTATGCGTTATGCGTTATGCGTTATGCGTTATGCGTTATGCGTTATGCGTTATGCCTTATGCCTTATGCGTTATGCGTTATGCGTTATGCGTTATGCGTTATGCGTTATGCGTTATGCGTTATGCGTTATGCGCCATGCGTTATCCGTTATGCGTTATCCGTTATGCGTTACGCGTTATGCGTTATGCGTTATGCGTTATGCGTTATGCGTTAAGCGTTATACGTTATGCGATATGCGTTATGCGTTATGTGTTATGCGTTATGCGTTATGCGTTATGCGTTATGTGTTATGCGTTATGCGTTATGCGTTATGCGTTATGCGTTATGCGTTAAGCGTTATGCGTTGTGCGATATGCGTTATTCGTTATGCGTTATGCGTTATGCGTCATGCGTTATGCGTTATGCGTTCTGCGTTATGCGTCATGCGTTATGCGTTATGCGTTCTGCGTTATGCGTTATGCGTTATGCGTTATGCGTTATGCGTTATGCGTTATGCGTTATGCGTTATGCGTTATGCGTTATGCGTTATGCGTTATGCGTTATGCGTTATGCGTTATGCGTTATGCGTTATGCGTTATGCGTTATGCGTTATGCGTTATGCGTTATGCGTTATGCGTTATGCGTTATGCCTTATGCGTTATGCGTTATGCGTTATGCGTTATGCGTTATGCGCCATGCGTTATCCGTTATGCGTTATCCGTTATGCGTTACGCGTTATGCGTTATGCGTTATGCGTTATGCGTTAAGCGTTATACGTTATGCGATATACGTTATGCGTTATGTGTTATGCGTTATGCGTTATGCGTTATGCGTTATGCGTTATGCGTTATGCGTTATGCGTAATGCGTTGTGCGTTATGCGTTATGCGTTATGCGTTATGCGTTATGCGTTATGCGTTATGCGTTATGCGTTATGCGTTATGCGTTATGCGTTATGCGTTATGCGTTATGCGTTATGCGTTATGCGTTATGCGTTATGCGTTATGCGTTATGCGTTATGCGTTATGCGTTATGCGTTATGCGTTATGCGTTATGCGTTATGCGTTATGCGTTATGCGTTATGCGTTATGCGTTATGCGTTATGCGTTACGCGTTACGCGTTACGCGTTACGCGTTACGCGTTACGCGTTATGCGTTATGCTTTATGCGTTATGCGTTATGCGTTATGCGTTATGCGTTCTGCGTTTTGCGTTATGCGTTATGCGTTATGCGTTATGCGTTATGCGTTATGCGTTATGCGTTATGCGTTATGCGTTATGCGTTATGCGTTATGCGTTATGCGTTATGCGTTATGCGTTATGCGTTATGCCTTATGCCTTATGCGTTATGCGTTATGCGTTATGCGTTATGCGTTATGCGTTATGCGTTATGCGTTATGCGTTATGCGCCATGCGTTATCCGTTATGCGTTATCCGTTATGCGTTACGCGTTATGCGTTATGCGTTATGCGTTATGCGTTATGCGTTAAGCGTTATACGTTATGCGATATGCGTTATGCGTTATGTGTTATGCGTTATGCGTTATGCGTTATGCGTTATGCGTTATGTGTTATGCGTTATGCGTTATGCGTTATGCGTTATGCGTTATGCGTTAAGCGTTATGCGTTATGCGATATGCGTTATTCGTTATGCGTTATGCGTTATGCGTCATGCGTTATGCGTTATGCGTTCTGCGTTATGCGTCATGCGTTATGCGTTATGCGTTCTGCGTTATGCGTTATGCGTTATGCGTTATGCGTTATGCGTTATGCGTTATGCGTTATGCGCCATGCGTTATCCGTTATGCGTTATCCGTTATGCGTTACGCGTTATGCGTTATGCGTTATGCGTTATGCGTTAAGCGTTATACGTTATGCGATATGCGTTATGCGTTATGTGTTATGCGTTATGCGTTATGCGTTATGCGTTATGCGTTATGCGTTATGCGTTATGCGTTATGCGTTATGCGTTATGCGTTATGCGTTATGCGTTATGCGTTATGCGTTATGCGTTATGCGTTATGCGTTATGCGTTATGCGTCATGCGTTATGCGTTATGCGTTCTGCGTTATGCGTCATGCGTTATGCGTTATGCGTTCTGCGTTATGCGTTATGCGTTATGCGTTATGCGTTATGCGTTATGCGTTATGCGTTATGCGTTATGCGTTATGCGTTATGCGTTATGCGTTATGCGTTATGCGTTATGCGTTATGCGTTATGCGTTATGCGTTATGCGTTATGCCTTATGCGTTATGCGTTATGCGTTATGCGTTATGCGTTATGCGTTATGCGTTATGCGTTATGCGTTATGCGTTATGCGTTATGCGTTATGCGTTATGCGTTATGCGTTATGCGTTATGCGTTATGCGTTATGCTTTATGCGTTATGCGTTATGCGTTATGCGTTATGCGTTATGCGTTATGCGTTATGCGTTATGCGTTATGCGTTATGCGTTATGCGTTATGCGTTATGCGTTATGCGTTATGCGTTATGCGTTATGCGTTATGCGTTATGCGTTATGCGTTATGCGTTATGCGTTATGCGTTATGCGTTATGCGTTATGCGTTATGCCTTATGCCTTATGCCTTATGCCTTATGCGTTATGCGTTATGCGTTATGCGTTATGCGTTATGCGTTATGCGTTATGCGTTATGCGTTATGCGTTATGCGTTATGCGTTATGCGTTATGCGTTATGCGTTATGCGTTATGCGTTATGCGTTATGCGTTATGCGTTATGCGTTATGCCTTATGCCTTATGCGTTATGCGTTATGCGTTATGCGTTATGCGTTATGCGTTATGCCTTATGCGTTATGCGTTATGCGTTATGCGTTATGCGTTATGCGTTATGCGTTATGCGTTATGCGTTATGCGCCATGCGTTATCCGTTATGCGTTATCCGTTATGCGTTACGCGTTATGCGTTATGCGTTATGCGTTATGCGTTATGCGTTATGCGTTAAGCGTTATACGTTATGCGATATGCGTTATGCGTTATGTGTTATGCGTTATGCGTTATGCGTTATGCGTTATGCGTTATGCGTTATGCGTTATGCGTCATGCGTTATGCGTTATGCGTTCTGCGTTATGCGTCATGCGTTATGCGTTATGCGTTCTGCGTTATGCGTTATGCGTTATGCGTTATGCGTTATGCGTTATGCGTTATGCGTTATGCGTTATGCGTTATGCGTTATGCGTTATGCGTTATGCGTTATGCGTTATGCGTTATGCGTTATGCGTTATGCGTTATGCGTTATGCGTTATGCGTTATGCGTTATGCGTTATGCGTTATGCGTTATGCGTTATGCGTTATGCGTTATGCGTTATGCGTTATGCGTTATGCGTTATGCGTTATGCGTTATGCGTTATGCGTTATGCGTTATGCGTTATGCGTTATGCGTTATGCGTTATGCGTTATGCGTTATGCGTTATGCGTTATGCGTTATGCGTTATGCGTTATGCGTTATGCGTTATGCGTTATGCGTTATGCGTTATGCGTTATGCGTTATGCGTTATGCGTTATGCGTTATGCGTTATGCGTTATGCGTTATGCGTTATGCGTTATGCGTTATGCGTTATGCGTTATGCGTTATGCGTTATGCGTTATGCGTTATGCGTTATGCGTTATGCGTTATGCGTTATGCGTTATGCGTTATGCGTTATGCGTTATGCGTTATGCGTTATGCGTTATGCGTTATGCGTTATGCGTTATGCGTTATGCGTTATGCGTTATGCGTTATGCGTTATGCGTTATGCGTTATCCGTTATGCGTTACGCGTTATGCGTTATGCGTTATGCGTTATGCGTTAAGCGTTATACGTTATGCGATATACGTTATGCGTTATGTGTTATGCGTTATGCGTTATGCGTTATGCGTTATGCGTTATGCGTTATGCGTTATGCGTAATGCGTTGTGCGTTATGCGTTATGCGTTATGCGTTATGCGTTATGCGTTATGCGTTATGCGTTATGCGTTATGCGTTATGCGTTATGCGTTATGCGTTATGCGTTATGCGTTATGCGTTATGCGTTATGCGTTATGCGTTATGCGTTATGCGTTATGCGTTATGCGTTATGCGTTATGCGTTATGCGTTATGCGTTATGCGTTATGCGTTATGCGTTACGCGTTACGCGTTACGCGTTACGCGTTACGCGTTACGCGTTATGCGTTATGCTTTATGCGTTATGCGTTATGCGTTATGCGTTATGCGTTCTGCGTTTTGCGTTATGCGTTATGCGTTATGCGTTATGCGTTATGCGTTATGCGTTATGCGTTATGCGTTATGCGTTATGCGTTATGCGTTATGCGTTATGCGTTATGCGTTATGCGTTATGCGTTATGCCTTATGCCTTATGCGTTATGCGTTATGCGTTATGCGTTATGCGTTATGCGTTATGCGTTATGCGTTATGCGCCATGCGTTATCCGTTATGCGTTATCCGTTATGCGTTACGCGTTATGCGTTATGCGTTATGCGTTATGCGTTATGCGTTAAGCGTTATACGTTATGCGATATGCGTTATGCGTTATGTGTTATGCGTTATGCGTTATGCGTTATGCGTTATGCGTTATGTGTTATGCGTTATGCGTTATGCGTTATGCGTTATGCGTTATGCGTTAAGCGTTATGCGTTATGCGATATGCGTTATTCGTTATGCGTTATGCGTTATGCGTCATGCGTTATGCGTTATGCGTTCTGCGTTATGCGTCATGCGTTATGCGTTATGCGTTCTGCGTTATGCGTTATGCGTTATGCGTTATGCGTTATGCGTTATGCGTTATGCGTTATGCGCCATGCGTTATCCGTTATGCGTTATCCGTTATGCGTTACGCGTTATGCGTTATGCGTTATGCGTTATGCGTTAAGCGTTATACGTTATGCGATATGCGTTATGCGTTATGTGTTATGCGTTATGCGTTATGCGTTATGCGTTATGCGTTATGCGTTATGCGTTATGCGTTATGCGTTATGCGTTATGCGTTATGCGTTATGCGTTATGCGTTATGCGTTATGCGTTATGCGTTATGCGTTATGCGTTATGCGTCATGCGTTATGCGTTATGCGTTCTGCGTTATGCGTCATGCGTTATGCGTTATGCGTTCTGCGTTATGCGTTATGCGTTATGCGTTATGCGTTATGCGTTATGCGTTATGCGTTATGCGTTATGCGTTATGCGTTATGCGTTATGCGTTATGCGTTATGCGTTATGCGTTATGCGTTATGCGTTATGCGTTATGCGTTATGCCTTATGCGTTATGCGTTATGCGTTATGCGTTATGCGTTATGCGTTATGCGTTATGCGTTATGCGTTATGCGTTATGCGTTATGCGTTATGCGTTATGCGTTATGCGTTATGCGTTATGCGTTATGCGTTATGCTTTATGCGTTATGCGTTATGCGTTATGCGTTATGCGTTATGCGTTATGCGTTATGCGTTATGCGTTATGCGTTATGCGTTATGCGTTATGCGTTATGCGTTATGCGTTATGCGTTATGCGTTATGCGTTATGCGTTATGCGTTATGCGTTATGCGTTATGCGTTATGCGTTATGCGTTATGCGTTATGCCTTATGCCTTATGCGTTATGCGTTATGCGTTATGCGTTATGCGTTATGCGTTATGCGTTATGCGTTATGCGTTATGCGTTATGCGTTATGCGTTATGCGTTATGCGTTATGCGTTATGCGTTATGCGTTATGCGTTATGCGTTATGCGTTATGCGTTATGCGTTATGCGTTATGCCTTATGCCTTATGCGTTATGCGTTATGCGTTATGCGTTATGCGTTATGCGTTATGCCTTATGCGTTATGCGTTATGCGTTATGCGTTATGCGTTATGCGTTATGAGTTATGCGTTATGCGTTATGCGCCATGCGTTATCCGTTATGCGTTATCCGTTATGCGTTACGCGTTATGCGTTATGCGTTATGCGTTATGCGTTATGCGTTATGCGTTAAGCGTTATACGTTATGCGATATGCGTTATGCGTTATGTGTTATGCGTTATGCGTTATGCGTTATGCGTTATGCGTTATGCGTTATGCGTTATGCGTCATGCGTTATGCGTTATGCGTTCTGCGTTATGCGTCATGCGTTATGCGTTATGCGTTCTGCGTTATGCGTTATGCGTTATGCGTTATGCGTTATGCGTTATGCGTTATGCGTTATGCGTTATGCGTTATGCGTTATGCGTTATGCGTTATGCGTTATGCGTTATGCGTTATGCGTTATGCGTTATGCGTTATGCGTTATGCGTTATGCGTTATGCGTTATGCGTTATGCGTTATGCGTTATGCGTTATGCGTTATGCGTTATGCGTTATGCGTTATGCGTTATGCGTTATGCGTTATGCGTTATGCGTTATGCGTTATGCGTTATGCGTTATGCGTTATGCGTTATGCGTTATGCGTTATGCGTTATGCGTTATGCGTTATGCGTTATGCGTTATGCGTTATGCGTTATGCGTTATGCGTTATGCGTTATGCGTTATGCGTTATGCGTTATGCGTTATGCGTTATGCGTTATGCGTTATGCGTTATGCGTTATGCGTTATGCGTTATGCGTTATGCGTTATGCGTTATGCGTTATGCGTTATGCGTTATGCGTTATGCGTTATGCGTTATGCGTTATGCGTTATGCGTTATGCGTTATGCGTTATGCGTTATGCGTTATGCGTTATGCGTTATGCGTTATGCGTTATGCGTTATGCGTTATGCGTTATGCGTTATGCGTTATGCGTTATGCGTTATGCGTTATGCGTTATGCGTTATGCGTTATGCGTTATGCGTTATGCGTTATGCGTTATGCGTTATGCGTTACGCGTTATGCGTTATGCGTTACGCGTTATGCGTTACGCGTTACGCGTTATGCGTTATGCGTTATGCGTTATGCGTTATGCGTTATGCGTTATGCGTTATGTGTTATGCGTTATGCGTTAAGCGTTATACGTTATGCGTTATGCGTTATGCGTTATGCGTTATGCGTTATGCGTTATGCGTTATGCGTTATGCGTTATGCGTTATGCGTTATGCGTTATGCGTTATGCGTTATGCGTTATGCGTTATGCGTTATGCGTTATGCGTTATGCGTTATGCGTTATGCGTTATGCGTTATGCGTTATGCGTTATGCGTTATGCGTTATGCGTTATGCGTTATGCGTTATGCGTTATGCGTTATGCGTTATGCGTTATGCGTTATGCGTTATGCGTTATGCGTTATGCGTTATGCGTTATGCGTTATGCGTTATGCGTTATGCGTTATGCGTTATGCGTTATGCGTTATGCGTTATGCGTTATGCGTTATGCGTTATGCGTTATGCGTTATGCGTTATGCGTTATGCGTTATGCGTTATGCGTTATGCGTTACGCGTTATGCGTTATGCGTTACGCGTTATGCGTTACGCGTTACGCGTTATGCGTTATGCGTTATGCGTTATGCGTTATGCGTTATGCGTTATGCGTTATGTGTTATGCGTTATGCGTTAAGCGTTATACGTTATGCGTTATGCGTTATGTGTTATGCGTTATGCGTTATGTGTTATGCGTTGTGCTTTACGGGTTATGCGATATGCGTTATGCGTTATGACTTTTTCATTGAACGTTATGCGTTATGCGATATGCGTTATGCGTTATGCGTTATGCGTTATGCGTTATGCGTTATGCGTTATGCGTTATGCGTTATGCGTTATGCGTTATGCGTTATGCGTTATGCGTTATGCGTTATGCGTTATGCGTTATGCGTTATGCGTTATGCGTTATGCGTTATGCGTTATGCGTTATGCCTTATGCGTTATGCGTTATGCGTTATGCGTTATGCGTTATGCGCCATGCGTTATCCGTTATGCGTTATCCGTTATGCGTTACGCGTTATGCGTTATGCGTTATGCGTTATGCGTTATGCGTTAAGCGTTATACGTTATGCGATATACGTTATGCGTTATGTGTTATGCGTTATGCGTTATGCGTTATGCGTTATGCGTTATGCGTTATGCGTTATGCGTTATGCGTTATGCGTTATGCGTTATGCGTTATGCGTTATGCGTTATGCGTTATGCGTTATGCGTTATGCGTTATGCGTTATGCGTTATGCGTTATGCGTTATGCGTTATGCGTTATGCGTTATGCGTTATGCGTTATGCGTTATGCGTTATGCGTTATGCGTTATGCGTTATGCGTTATGCGTTATGCGTTATGCGTTATGCGTTATGCGTTATGCGTTATGTGTTATGCGTTGTGCTTTACGGGTTATGCGATATGCGTTATGCGTTATGACTTTTTCATTGAGCGTTATGCGTTATGCGTAATGCGTTATGCATTATGCGTTATGCGTTATGCGTAATGCGTTATGAGTAATGTGTCATGCGTTATGCGTTATGGACTATGCTTTATGCGTTATGCGTTATGGGTTATCCGTTATGCGTCATGCGTTATGCGTTATTCGTTATGCGTTATGCGTTATGCGTTATGCGTTATGCGTTATGCGTTATGCGTTATGCGTTATGCGATATGCGTTATGCGTTATGCGTTATGCGTTATGCGTTATGTGTTACGCGTTATGCGTTACGCGTTATGCGTTATGCGTTATGCGTTATGCGTTATGCGTTATGCGTTATTCGTTATGCGTTATGCGTTATGCGTTATGCGTTATGCGTTATGCGTTATGCGATGTGCGTTATGCGTTATGCGTTATGCGTTATGCGTTATGCGTTATGCGTTATGCGTTATGCGTTATGCGTTATGCGTTATGCGTTATGCGTTATGCGTTATGCGTTATGCGTTAAGCATTATGACTTTTTCATTGAGCGTTATGCGTTATGACTTTTCCATTGAGCGTTATGCGTTATTCGTTATGGGTTATGCGTTATGCGTTATGGGTTATGCGTTATGCGTTATGCGTTATGCGTTATGCGTTATGCGTTATGCATTATGCGTTATGCGTTATCCGTTATGCGTTATGCGTTATGCGTTATGCGATATGCGTCATGCGTTAAGCGTTATGCGTTATGCATTATGCGTTATCCGTTATGCGTTATGCGTTATGCGTAATGCGTTATGAGTAATGTGTCATGCGTTATGCGTTATGCGTTATGCGTTATGCGTTACGCGTTATGCGTTACGCGTTATGCGTTATGCGTTATGCGTTATGCGTTATGCGTTATGCGTTATGCGTTATGCGTTATGCGTTATGCGTTATGCGTTATGCGTTATGCGTTATGCGTTATGCGTTATGCGTTATGCGTTATGCGTTATGCGTTATGCGTTATGCGTTACGCGTTATGCGTTACGCGTTACGCGTTATGCGTTATGCGTTATGCGTTATGCGTTATGCGTTATGCGTTATTCGTTATGCGTTATGCGTTATGCGTTATGCGTTATGCGTTATGCGATGTGCGATGTGCGTTATGCGTTATGCGTTATGCGTTATGCGTTATGCGTTATGCGTTATGCGTTATGCGTTATGCGTTATGCGTTATGCGTTAAGCATTATGACTTTTTCATTGAGCGTTATGCGTTATGACTTTTCCATTGAGCGTTATGCGTTATTCGTTATGGGTTATGCGTTATGCGTTATGGGTTATGCGTTATGCGTTATGCGTTATGCGTTAGGCGTTATGCGTTATGCGTTATGCGTTATGCGTTATGCGTTATGCGTTATGCGTTATCCGTTATGCGTTATGCGTTATGCGTTATGCGATATGCGTCATGCGTTAAGCGTTATGCGTTATGCATTATGCGTTATCCGTTATGCGTTATGCGTTATGCGTAATGCGTTATGAGTAATGTGTCATGCGTTATGCGTTATGCGTTATTCGTTAAGCGTTATGCTTTATGCGTTATGCGTTATGCGTTATGCGTTATGCGTTATGCGTTATGCGTTATGCGTTATGCGTCATGCGTCATGCGTAATGCGTTATGCGTTATGCGTTATGCGTTATGCGTTATGCGTTATGCGTTATGCGTTATGCGTTATGCGTTATGCGTTATGCGTTATGCGTTATCCGTTATGCGTTACGCGTTACGCGTTATGCGTTATGCGTTATGCGTTATGCGTTATGCGTTATGCGTTATGCGTTATGCGTTATGCGTTATGCGTTATGCGTTATGCGTTATGCGTTATGCGTTATGCGTTATGCGTTATGCGTTATGCGTTATGCGTTATGCGTTATGCGTTATGCGTTATGCGTTATGCGTTATGCGTTATGCGTTATGCGTTATGCGTTATGCGTTATGTGTTATGCGTTGTGCTTTACGGGTTATGCGATATGCGTTATGCGTTATGACTTTTTCATTGAGCGTTATGCGTTATGCGTAATGCGTTATGCATTATGCGTTATGCGTTATGCGTAATGCGTTATGAGTAATGTGTCATGCGTTATGCGTTATGGACTATGCTTTATGCGTTATGCGTTATGGGTTATCCGTTATGCGTCATGCGTTATGCGTTATTCGTTATGCGTTATGCGTTATGCGTTATGCGTTATGCGTTATGCGTTATGCGATATGCGTTATGCGTTATGCGTTATGCGTTATGCGTTATGTGTTATGCGTTATGCGTTATGCGTAATGCGTTATGAGTAATGTGTCATGCGTTATGCGTTATGCGTTATTCGTTAAGCGTTATGCTTTATGCGTTATGCGTTATGCGTTATGCGTTATGCGTTATGCGTTATGCGTTATGCGTCATGCGTCATGCGTAATGCGTTATGCGTTATGCGTTATGCGTTATGCGTTATGCGTTATGCGTTATGCGTTATGCGTTATGCGTTATGCGTTATGCGTTATCCGTTATGCGTTACGCGTTATGCGTTATGCGTTATGCGTTATGCGTTATGCGTTATGCGTTATTCGTTATGCGTTATGCGTTATGCGTTATGCGTTATGCGTTATGCGATGTGCGTTATGCGTTATGCGTTATGCGTTATGCGTTATGCGTTATGCGTTATGCGTTATGCGTTATGCGTTATGCGTTATGCGTTATGCGTTATGCGTTATGCGTTATGTGTTATGCGTTATGCGTTAAGCGTTATACGTTATGCGTTATGCGTTATGCGTTATGTGTTATGCGTTATGCGTTATGTGTTATGCGTTGTGCTTTACGGGTTATGCGATATGCGTTATGCGTTATGACTTTTTCATTGCACGTTATGCGTTATGCGATATGCGTTATGCGTTATGCGTTATGCGTTATGCGTTATGCGTTATGCGTTATGCGTTATGCGTTATGCGTTATGCGATATGCGTTATGCGTTATGCGTTATGCGTTATGCGTTATGTGTTACGCGTTATGCGTTACGCGTTATGCGTTATGCGTTATGCGTTATGCGTTATGCGTTATTCGTTATGCGTTATGCGTTATGCGTTATGCGTTATGCGTTATGCGATGTGCGTTATGCGTTATGCGTTATGCGTTATTCGTTATGCGTTATGCGTTATGCGTTATGCGTTATGCGTTATGCGTTATGCGTTATGCGTTATGCGTTATGCGTTATGCGTTATGCGTTATGCGTTAAGCATTATGACTTTTTCATTGAGCGTTATGCGTTATGACTTTTCCATTGAGCGTTATGCGTTATTCGTTATGGGTTATGCGTTATGCGTTATGGGTTATGCGTTATGCGTTATGCGTTATGCGTTATGCGTTATGCATTATGCGTTATGCGTTATCCGTTATGCGTTATGCGTTATGCGTTATGCGATATGCGTCATGCGTTAAGCGTTATGCGTTATGCATTATGCGTTATCCGTTATGCGTTATGCGTTATGCGTAATGCGTTATGAGTAATGTGTCATGCGTTATGCGTTATGCGTTATGCGTTATGCGTTACGCGTTATGCGTTACGCGTTATGCGTTATGCGTTATGCGTTATGCGTTATGCGTTATGCGTTATGCGTTATGCGTTATGCGTTATGCGTTATGCGTTATGCGTTATGCGTTATGCGTTATGCGTTATGCGTTATGCGTTATGCGTTATGCGTTATGCGTTATGCGTTATGCGTTATGCGTTATGCGTTATGCGTTATGCGTTATGCGTTATGCGTTATGCGTTATGCGTTATGCGTTATGCGTTATGCGTTATGCGTTATGCGTTATGCGTTACGCGTTACGCGTTATGCGTTATGCGTTATGCGTTATGCGTTATGCGTTATGCGTTATGCGTTATGCGTTATGTGTTATGCGTTATGCGTTAAGCGTTATACGTTATGCGTTATGCGTTATGTGTTATGCGTTATGCGTTATGTGTTATGCGTTGTGCTTTACGGGTTATGCGATATGCGTTATGCGTTATGACTTTTTCATTGAACGTTATGCGTTATGCGATATGCGTTATGCGTTATGCGTTATGCGTTATGCGTTATGCGTTATGCGTTATGCGTTATGCGTTATGCGTTATGCGTTATGCGTTATGCGTTATGCGTTACGCGTTATGCGTTACGCGTTATGCGTTATGCGTTATGCGTTATGCGTTAAGCATTATGACTTTTTCATTGAGCGTTATGCGTTATGACTTTTCCATTGAGCGTTATGCGTTATTCGTTATGGGTTATGCGTTATGCGTTATGGGTTATGCGTTATGCGTTATGCGTTATGCGTTAGGCGTTATGCGTTATGCGTTATGCGTTATGCGTTATGCGTTATGCGTTATGCGTTATGCGTTATCCGTTATGCGTTATGCGTTATGCGTTATGCGATATGCGTCATGCGTTAAGCGTTATGCGTTATGCATTATGCGTTATCCGTTATGCGTTATGCGTTATGCGTAATGCGTTATGAGTAATGTGTCATGCGTTATGCGTTATGCGTTATTCGTTAAGCGTTATGCTTTATGCGTTATGCGTTATGCGTTATGCGTTATGCGTTATGCGTTATGCGTTATGCGTTATGCGTCATGCGTCATGCGTAATGCGTTATGCGTTATGCGTTATGCGTTATGCGTTATGCGTTATGCGTTATGCGTTATGCGTTATGCGTTATGCGTTATGCGTTATGCGTTATCCGTTATGCGTTACGCGTTACGCGTTATGCGTTATGCGTTATGCGTTATGCGTTATGCGTTATGCGTTATGCGTTATGCGTTATGCGTTATGCGTTATGCGTTATGCGTTATGCGTTATGCGTTATGCGTTATGCGTTATGCGTTATGCGTTATGCGTTATGCGTTATGCGTTATGCGTTATGCGTTATGCGTTATGCGTTATGCGTTATGCGTTATGTGTTATGCGTTGTGCTTTACGGGTTATGCGATATGCGTTATGCGTTATGACTTTTTCATTGAGCGTTATGCGTTATGCGTAATGCGTTATGCATTATGCGTTATGCGTTATGCGTAATGCGTTATGAGTAATGTGTCATGCGTTATGCGTTATGGACTATGCTTTATGCGTTATGCGTTATGGGTTATCCGTTATGCGTCATGCGTTATGCGTTATTCGTTATGCGTTATGCGTTATGCGTTATGCGTTATGCGTTATGCGTTATGCGATATGCGTTATGCGTTATGCGTTATGCGTTATGCGTTATGTGTTATGCGTTATGCGTTATGCGTAATGCGTTATGAGTAATGTGTCATGCGTTATGCGTTATGCGTTATTCGTTAAGCGTTATGCTTTATGCGTTATGCGTTATGCGTTATGCGTTATGCGTTATGCGTTATGCGTTATGCGTTATGCGTCATGCGTCATGCGTAATGCGTTATGCGTTATGCGTTATGCGTTATGCGTTATGCGTTATGCGTTATGCGTTATGCGTTATGCGTTATGCGTTATGCGTTATCCGTTATGCGTTACGCGTTATGCGTTATGCGTTATGCGTTATGCGTTATGCGTTATGCGTTATTCGTTATGCGTTATGCGTTATGCGTTATGCGTTATGCGTTATGCGATGTGCGTTATGCGTTATGCGTTATGCGTTATGCGTTATGCGTTATGCGTTATGCGTTATGCGTTATGCGTTATGCGTTATGCGTTATGCGTTATGCGTTATGTGTTATGCGTTATGCGTTAAGCGTTATACGTTATGCGTTATGCGTTATGCGTTATGTGTTATGCGTTATGCGTTATGTGTTATGCGTTGTGCTTTACGGGTTATGCGATATGCGTTATGCGTTATGACTTTTTCATTGCACGTTATGCGTTATGCGATATGCGTTATGCGTTATGCGTTATGCGTTATGCGTTATGCGTTATGCGTTATGCGTTATGCGTTATGCGTTATGCGATATGCGTTATGCGTTATGCGTTATGCGTTATGCGTTATGTGTTACGCGTTATGCGTTACGCGTTATGCGTTATGCGTTATGCGTTATGCGTTATGCGTTATTCGTTATGCGTTATGCGTTATGCGTTATGCGTTATGCGTTATGCGATGTGCGTTATGCGTTATGCGTTATGCGTTATTCGTTATGCGTTATGCGTTATGCGTTATGCGTTATGCGTTATGCGTTATGCGTTATGCGTTATGCGTTATGCGTTATGCGTTATGCGTTATGCGTTAAGCATTATGACTTTTTCATTGAGCGTTATGCGTTATGACTTTTCCATTGAGCGTTATGCGTTATTCGTTATGGGTTATGCGTTATGCGTTATGGGTTATGCGTTATGCGTTATGCGTTATGCGTTATGCGTTATGCATTATGCGTTATGCGTTATCCGTTATGCGTTATGCGTTATGCGTTATGCGATATGCGTCATGCGTTAAGCGTTATGCGTTATGCATTATGCGTTATCCGTTATGCGTTATGCGTTATGCGTAATGCGTTATGAGTAATGTGTCATGCGTTATGCGTTATGCGTTATGCGTTATGCGTTACGCGTTATGCGTTACGCGTTATGCGTTATGCGTTATGCGTTATGCGTTATGCGTTATGCGTTATGCGTTATGCGTTATGCGTTATGCGTTATGCGTTATGCGTTATGCGTTATGCGTTATGCGTTATGCGTTATGCGTTATGCGTTATGCGTTATGCGTTATGCGTTATGCGTTATGCGTTATGCGTTATGCGTTATGCGTTATGCGTTATGCGTTATGCGTTATGCGTTATGCGTTATGCGTTATGCGTTATGCGTTATGCGTTATGCGTTATGCGTTACGCGTTACGCGTTATGCGTTATGCGTTATGCGTTATGCGTTATGCGTTATGCGTTATGCGTTATGCGTTATGTGTTATGCGTTATGCGTTAAGCGTTATACGTTATGCGTTATGCGTTATGTGTTATGCGTTATGCGTTATGTGTTATGCGTTGTGCTTTACGGGTTATGCGATATGCGTTATGCGTTATGACTTTTTCATTGAACGTTATGCGTTATGCGATATGCGTTATGCGTTATGCGTTATGCGTTATGCGTTATGCGTTATGCGTTATGCGTTATGCGTTATGCGTTATGCGTTATGCGTTATGCGTTATGCGTTATGCGTTATGCGTTATGCGTTACGCGTTACGCGTTATGCGTTATGCGTTATGCGTTATGCGTTATGCGTTATGCGTTATGCGTTATGCGTTATGCGTTATGTGTTATGCGTTATGCGTTAAGCGTTATACGTTATGCGTTATGCGTTATGTGTTATGCGTTATGCGTTATGTGTTATGCGTTGTGCTTTACGGGTTATGCGATATGCGTTATGCGTTATGACTTTTTCATTGAACGTTATGCGTTATGCGATATGCGTTATGCGTTATGCGTTATGCGTTATGCGTTATGCGTTATGCGTTATGCGTTATGCGTTATGCGTTATGCGTTATGCGTTATGCGTTATGCGTTACGCGTTATGCGTTACGCGTTATGCGTTATGCGTTATGCGTTATGCGTTATTCGTTATGCGTTATGCGTTATGCGTTATGCGTTATGCGTTATGCGTTATGCGTTATGCGATATGCGTTATGCGTTATGCGTTATGCGTTATGCGTTATGCGTTACGCGTTATGCGTTACGCGTTATGCGTTATGCGTTATGCGTTATGCGTTATGCGTTATGCGTTATTCGTTATGCGTTATGCGTTATGCGTTATGCGTTATGCGTTATGCGTTATGCGTTATGCGTTATGCGATGTGCGTTATGCGTTATGCGTTATGCGTTATGCGTTATGCGTTATGCGTTATGCGTTATGCGTTATGCGTTATGCGTTATGCGTTATGCGTTATGCGTTAAGCATTATGACTTTTTCATTGAGCGTTATGCGTTATGACTTTTCCATTGAGCGTTATGCGTTATTCGTTATGGGTTATGCGTTATGCGTTATGGGTTATGCGTTATGCGTTATGCGTTATGCGTTATGCGTTATGCATTATGCGTTATGCGTTATCCGTTATGCGTTATGCGTTATGCGTTATGCGTTATGCGATATGCGTCATGCGTTAAGCGTTATGCGTTATGCATTATGCGTTATCCGTTATGCGTTATGCGTTATGCGTAATGCGTTATGAGTAATGTGTCATGCGTTATGCGTTATGCGTTATGCGTTATGCGTTATGCGATATGCGTTATGCGTTATGCGTTATGCGTTATGCGTTATGCGTTAAGCGTTATGCGTTATGCGTTACGCGTTACGCGTTATGCGTTATGCGTTATGCGTTATGCGTTATGCGTTATGCGTTATGCGTTATGCGTTATGTGTTATGCGTTATGCGTTAAGCGTTATACGTTATGCGTTATGCGTTATGTGTTATGCGTTATGCGTCATGTGTTATGCGTTGTGCTTTACGGGTTATGCGATATGCGTTATGCTTTATGACTTTTTCATTGAACGTTATGCGTTATGCGATATGCGTTATGCGTTATGCGTTATGCGTTATGCGTTATGCGTTATGCGTTATGCGTTATGCGTTATGCGTTATGCGTTATGCGTTATGCGTTATGCGTTATGCGTTATGCGTTATGCGTTATGCGTTATGCGTTATGCGTTATGCGTTATGCGTTATGCGTTATGCGTTATGCGTTATGCGTTATGCGTTATGCGTTATGCGTTATGCGTTATGCGTTATGCGTTATGCGTTATGCGTTATGCGTTATGCGTTATGCGTTATGCGTTATGCGTTATGCGTTATGCGTTATGCGTTATGCGTTATGCGTTATGCGTTATGCGTTATGCGTTATGCGTTATGCGTTATGCGTTATGCGTTATGCGTTATGCGTTATGCGTTATGCGTTATGCGTTATGCGTTATGCGTTATGCGTTATGCGTTATGCGTTATGCGTTATGCGTTATGCGTTATGCGTTATGCGTTATGCGTTATGCGTTATGCGTTATGCGTTATGCGTTATGCGTTATGCGTTATGCGTTATGCGTTATGCGTTATGCGTTAAGCATTATGACTTTTTCATTGAGCGTTAAGCGTTATGACTTTTCCATTGAGCGTTATGCGTTATTCGTTATGGGTTATGCGTTATGCGTTATGGGTTATGCGTTATGCGTTATGCGTTATGCATTATGCGTTATGCGTTATCCGTTATGCGTTATCCGTTATGCGTTATGCGTTATGCGTTATGCGTTATGCGATATGCGTCATGCGTTAAGCGTTATGCGTTATGCATTATGCGTTATCCGTTATGCGTTATGCGTTATGCGTAATGCGTTATGAGTAATGTGTCATGCGTTATGCGTTATGCGTTATGCGTTATGCGTTATGCGTTATGCGTTATGCGTTATGCGTTATGCGTTATGCGTTATGCGTTATGCGTTATGCGTTAAGCGTTATGCGTTATGCGTTACGCGTTACGCGTTATGCGTTATGCGTTATGCGTTATGCGTTATGCGTTATGCGTTATGCGTTATGCGTTATGCGTTATGCGTTATGCGTTATGCGTTATGCGTTATGCGTTATGCGTAATGCGTTATGAGTAATGTGTCATGCGTTATGCGTTATGCGTTATGCGTTATGCGTTATGCGTTATGCGTTATGCGTTATGCGTTATGCGTTATGCGTTATGCGTTATGCGTAATGCGTTATGAGTAATGTGTCATGCGTTATGCGTTATGCGTTATGCGTTATGCGTTATGCGTTATGCGTTATGCGTTATGCGTTATGCGTTATGCGATATGCGTTATGCGTTATGCGTTATGCGTTATGCGTTATGCGTTACGCGTTATGCGTTACGCGTTATGCGTTATGCGTTATGCGTTATGCGTTATGCGTTATGCGTTATTCGTTATGCGTTATGCGTTATGCGTTATGCGTTATGCGTTATGCGTTATGCGTTATGCGTTATGCGATGTGCGTTATGCGTTATGCGTTATGCGTTATGCGTTATGCGTTATGCGTTATGCGTTATGCGTTATGCGTTATGCGTTATGCGTTAAGCATTATGACTTTTTCATTGAGCGTTATGCGTTATGACTTTTCCATTGAGCGTTATGCGTTATTCGTTATGGGTTATGCGTTATGCGTTATGGGTTATGCGTTATGCGTTATGCGTTATGCGTTATGCGTTATGCATTATGCGTTATGCGTTATCCGTTATGCGTTATGCGTTATGCGTTATGCGTTATGCGATATGCGTCATGCGTTAAGCGTTATGCGTTATGCATTATGCGTTATCCGTTATGCGTTATGCGTTATGCGTAATGCGTTATGAGTAATGTGTCATGCGTTATGCGTTATGCGTTATGCGTTATGCGTTATGCGTTATGCGTTATGCGTTATGCGTTATGCGTTATGCGTTATGCGTTAAGCGTTATGCGTTATGCGTTACGCGTTACGCGTTATGCGTTATGCGTTATGCGTTATGCGTTATGCGTTATGCGTTATGCGTTATGCGTTATGCGTTATGCGTTATGCGTTATGCGTTATGCGTTATGCGTTATGCGTTATGCGTTATGCGTTATGCGTTATGCGTTATGCGTTATGCGTTATGCGTTATGCGTTATGCGTTATGCGTTATGCGTTATGCGTTATGCGTTATGCGTTATGCGTTATGCGTTATGCGTTATGCGTTATGCGTTATGCGTTATGCGTTATGCGTTATGCGTTATGCGTTATGCGTTATGCGTTATGCGTTATGCGTTATGCGTTATGCGTTATGCGTTATGCGTTATGCGTTATGCGTTATGCGTTATGCGTTATGCGTTATGCGTTATGCGTTATGCGTTATGCGTTATGCGTTATGCGTTATGCGTTATGCGTTATGCGTTATGCGTTATGCGTTATGCGTTATGCGTTATGCGTTATGCGTTATGCGTTATGCGTTATGCGTTATGCGTTATGCGTTATGCGTTATGCGTTATGCGTTATGCGTTATGCGTTATGCGTTATGCGTTATGCGTTATGCGTTATGCGTTATGAGTTATGCGTTATGCGTTATGCGTTATGCGTTATGCGATGTGCGTTATGCGTTATGCGTTATGCGTTATGCGTTATGCGTTATGCGTTATGCGTTATGCGTTATGCGTTATGCGTTATGCGTTATGCGTTATGCGTTATGCGTTAAGCATTATGACTTTTTCATTGAGCGTTAAGCGTTATGACTTTTCCATTGAGCGTTATGCGTTATTCGTTATGGGTTATGCGTTATGCGTTATGGGTTATGCGTTATGCGTTATGCGTTATGCGTTATGCGTTATGCATTATGCGTTATGCGTTATCCGTTATGCGTTATGCGTTATGCGTTATGCGTTATGCGATATGCGTCATGCGTTAAGCGTTATGCGTTATGCATTATGCGTTATCCGTTATGCGTTATGCGTTATGCGTAATGCGTTATGAGTAATGTGTCATGCGTTATGCGTTATGCGTTATGCGTTATGCGTTATGCGTTATGCGTTATGCGTTATGCGTTATGCGTTATGCGTTATGCGTTAAGCGTTATGCGTTATGCGTTACGCGTTACGCGTTATGCGTTATGCGTTATGCGTTATGCGTTATGCGTTATGCGTTATGCGTTATGCGTTATGCGTTATGCGTTATGCGTTATGCGTTATGCGTTATGCGTTATGCGTTATGCGTTATGCGTTATGCGTTATGCGTTATGCGTTATGCGTTATGCGTTATGCGTTATGCGTTATGCGTTATGCGTTATGCGTTATGCGTTATGCGTTATGCGTTATGCGTTATGCGTTACGCGTTACGCGTTATGCGTTATGCGTTATGCGTTATGCGTTATGCGTTATGCGTTATGCGTTATGCGTTATGTGTTATGCGTTATGCGTTAAGCGTTATACGTTATGCGTTATGCGTTATGTGTTATGCGTTATGCGTTATGTGTTATGCGTTGTGCTTTACGGGTTATGCGATATGCGTTATGCGTTATGACTTTTTCATTGAACGTTATGCGTTATGCGATATGCGTTATGCGTTATGCGTTATGCGTTATGCGTTATGCGTTATGCGTTATGCGTTATGCGTTATGCGTTATGCGTTACGCGTTATGCGTTACGCGTTATGCGTTATGCGTTATGCGTTATGCGTTATTCGTTATGCGTTATGCGTTATGCGTTATGCGTTATGCGTTATGCGTTATGCGTTATGCGATATGCGTTATGCGTTATGCGTTATGCGTTATGCGTTATGCGTTACGCGTTATGCGTTACGCGTTATGCGTTATGCGTTATGCGTTATGCGTTATGCGTTATGCGTTATTCGTTATGCGTTATGCGTTATGCGTTATGCGTTATGCGTTATGCGTTATGCGTTATGCGTTATGCGATGTGCGTTATGCGTTATGCGTTATGCGTTATGCGTTATGCGTTATGCGTTATGCGTTATGCGTTATGCGTTATGCGTTATGCGTTATGCGTTATGCGTTATGCGTTATGCGTTATGCGTTATGCGTTATGCGTTAAGCATTATGACTTTTTCATTGAGCGTTATGCGTTATGACTTTTCCATTGAGCGTTATGCGTTATTCGTTATGGGTTATGCGTTATGCGTTATGGGTTATGCGTTATGCGTTATGCGTTATGCGTTATGCGTTATGCATTATGCGTTATGCGTTATCCGTTATGCGTTATGCGTTATGCGTTATGCGTTATGCGATATGCGTCATGCGTTAAGCGTTATGCGTTATGCATTATGCGTTATCCGTTATGCGTTATGCGTTATGCGTAATGCGTTATGAGTAATGTGTCATGCGTTATGCGTTATGCGTTATGCGTTATGCGTTATGCGTTATGCGTTATGCGTTATGCGTTATGCGTTAAGCGTTATGCGTTATGCGTTACGCGTTACGCGTTATGCGTTATGCGTTATGCGTTATGCGTTATGCGTTATGCGTTATGCGTTATGCGTTATGTGTTATGCGTTATGCGTTAAGCGTTATACGTTATGCGTTATGCGTTATGTGTTATGCGTTATGTGTTATGCGTTATGCGTCATGTGTTATGCGTTGTGCTTTACGGGTTATGCGATATGCGTTATGCTTTATGACTTTTTCATTGAACGTTATGCGTTATGCGATATGCGTTATGCGTTATGCGTTATGCGTTATGCGTTATGCGTTATGCGTTATGCGTTATGCGTTATGTGTTATGCGTTATGCGTTATGCGTTATGCGTTATGCGTTATGCGTTATGCGTTATGCGTTATGCGTTATGCGTTATGCGTTATGCGTTATGCGTTATGCGTTATGCGTTATGCGTTATGCGTTATGCGTTATGCGTTATGCGTTATGCGTTATGCGTTATGCGTTATGCGTTATGCGTTATGCGTTATGCGTTATGCGTTATGCGTTATGCGTTATGCGTTATGCGTTATGCGTTATGCGTTATGCGTTATGCGTTATGCGTTATGCGTTATGCGTTATGCGTTATGCGTTATGCGTTATGCGTTATGCGTTATGCGTTATGCGTTATGCGTTATGCGTTATGCGTTATGCGTTATGCGTTATGCGTTATGCGTTATGCGTTATGCGTTATGCGTTATGCGTTATGCGTTATGCGTTATGCGTTATGCGTTATGCGTTATGCGTTATGCGTTATGCGTTATGCGTTACACGTTACGCGTTATGCGTTACGCGTTACGCGTTATGCGTTATGCGTTATGCGTTATGCGTTATGCGTTATGCGTTATGTGTTATGCGTTATGCGTTAAGCGTTATACGTTATGCATTATGCGTTATGTGTTATGCGTTATGCGTTATGTGTTATGCGTTGTGCTTTACGGGTTATGCGATATGCGTTATGCGTTATGACTTTTTCATTGAACGTTATGCGTTATGCGATATGCGTTATGCGTTATGCGTTATGCGTTATGCGTTATGCGTTATGCGTTATACGTTATGCGTTATGCGTTATGCGTTATGCGTTATGCGTCATGCGTCATGCGTTATGCGTTATGCGTTATGCGTTATGCGTTATGCGTTATGCGTTATGCGTTATGCGTTATGCGTTATGCGTTATGCGTTATGCGTTATGCGTTATGCGTTATCCGTTACGCGTTACGCGTTAGGCGTTATGCGTTATGCGTTATGCGTTATGCGTTATGCGTTATGCGTTATGCGTTATGCGTTATGCGTTATGCGTTATGCGTTATGCGTTATGCGTTATGCGTTATGCGTTATGCGTTATGCGTTATGCGTTATGCGTTATGCGTTATGCGTTATGCGTTATGCGTTATGCGTTATGCGTTATGCGTTATGCGTTATGCGTTATGCGTTATGCGTTATGCGTTATGCGTTATGCGTTATGCGTTATGCGTTATGCGTTATGCGTTATGCGTTATGCGTTATGCGTTATGCGTTATGCGTTATGCGTTATGCGTTATGCGTTATGCGTTATGCGTTATGCGTTATGCGTTATGCGTTATGCGTTATGCGTTATGCGTTATGCGTTATGCGTTATGCGTTATGCGTTATGCGTTATGCGTTATGCGTTATGCGTTATGCGTTATGCGTTATGCGTTATGCGTTATGCGTTATGCGTTATGCGTTATGCGTTATGCGTTATGCGTTATGCGTTATGCGTTATGCGTTATGCGTTATGCGTTATGCGTTATGCGTTAAGCATTATGACTTTTTCATTGAGCGTTATGCGTTATGACTTTTCCATTGAGCGTTATGCGTTATTCGTTATGGGTTATGCGTTATGCGTTATGGGTTATGCGTTATGCGTTATGCGTTATGCGTTATGCGTTATGCGTTATGCGTTATGCATTATGCGTTATGCGTTATCCGTTATGCGTTATGCGTTATGCGTTATGCGTTATGCGATATGCGTCATGCGTTAAGCGTTATGCGTTATGCATTATGCGTTATCCGTTATGCGTTATGCGTTATGCGTAATGCGTTATGAGTAATGTGTCATGCGTTATGCGTTATGCGTTATGCGTTATGCGTTATGCGTTATGCGTTATGCGTTATGCGTTATGCGATATGCGTCATGCGTTAAGCGTTATGCGTTATGCATTATGCGTTATCCGTTATGCGTTATGCGTTATGCGTAATGCGTTATGAGTAATGTGTCATGCGTTATGCGTTATGCGTTATGCGTTATGCGTTATGCGTTACGCGTTATGCGTTACGCGTTATGCGTTATGCGTTATGCGTTATGCGTTATGCGTTATGCGTTATGCGTTATGCGTTATGCGTTATGCGTTATGCGTTATGCGTTATGCGTTATGCGTTATGCGTTATGCGTTATGCGTTATGCGTTATGCGTTATGCGTTATGCGTTATGCGTTATGCGTTATGCGTTATGCGTTATGCGTTATGCGTTATGCGTTATGCGTTATGCGTTATGCGTTATGCGTTATGCGTTATGCGTTATGCGTTATGCGTTATGCGTTATGCGTTATGCGTTAAGCGTTATGCGTTATCCGTTACGCGTTACGCGTTATGCGTTATGCGTTATGCGTTATGCGTTATGCGTTATGCGTTATGCGTTATGTGTTATGCGTTATGCGTTAAGCGTTATACGTTATGCGTTATGCGTTATGCGTTATGTGTTATGCGTTATGCGTTATGTGTTATGCGTTGTGCTTTACGGGTTATGCGATATGCGTTATGCGTTATGACTTTTTCATTGAACGTTATGCGTTATGCGATATGCGTTATGCGTTATGCGTTATGCGTTATGCGTTATGCGTTATGCGTTATGCGTTATGCGTTATGCGTTATGCGTTATGCGTTATGCGTTATGCGTTATGCGTTATGCGTTACGCGTTATGCGTTACGCGTTATGCGTTATGCGTTATGCGTTATGCTTTATGCGTTATGCGTTATGCGTTATGCGTTATGCGTTATGCGTTATGCGTTATGCGTTATGCGTTATGCGTTATGCGTTATGCGTTATGTGTTATGCGTTGTGCTTTACGGGTTATGCGATATGCGTTATGCGTTATGACTTTTTCATTGAACGTTATGCGTTATGCGATATGCGTTATGCGTTATGCGTTATGCGTTATGCGTTATGCGTTATGCGTTATGCGATATGCGTTATGCGTTATGCGTTATGCGTTATGCGTTATGCGTTACGCGTTATGCGTTACGCGTTATGCGTTATGCGTTATGCGTTATGCGTTATGCGTTATGCGTTATGCGTTATGCGTTATGCGTTATGGGTTATGCGTTATGCGTTATGCGTTATGCGTTATGCGTTATGCGTTATGCATTATGCGTTATGCGTTATCCGTTATGCGTTATGCGTTATGCGTTATGCGTTATGCGATATGCGTCATGCGTTAAGCGTTATGCGTTATGCATTATGCGTTATCCGTTATGCGTTATGCGTTATGCGTAATGCGTTATGAGTAATGTGTCATGCGTTATGCGTTATGCGTTATGCGTTATGCGTTATGCGTTATGCGTTATGCGTTATGCGTTATGCGTTATGCGATATGCGTCATGCGTTAAGCGTTATGCGTTATGCATTATGCGTTATCCGTTATGCGTTATGCGTTATGCGTAATGCGTTATGAGTAATGTGTCATGCGTTATGCGTTATGCGTTATGCGTTATGCGTTATGCGTTACGCGTTATGCGTTACGCGTTATGCGTTATGCGTTATGCGTTATGCGTTATGCGTTATGCGTTATGCGTTATGCGTTATGCGTTATGCGTTATGCGTTATGCGTTATGCGTTATGCGTTATGCGTTATGCGTTATGCGTTATGCGTTATGCGTTATGCGTTATGCGTTATGCGTTATGCGTTATGCGTTATGCGTTATGCGTTATGCGTTATGCGTTATGCGTTATGCGTTATGCGTTATGCGTTATGCGTTATGCGTTATGCGTTATGCGTTATGCGTTAAGCGTTATGCGTTATCCGTTACGCGTTACGCGTTATGCGTTATGCGTTATGCGTTATGCGTTATGCGTTATGCGTTATGCGTTATGTGTTATGCGTTATGCGTTAAGCGTTATACGTTATGCGTTATGCGTTATGTGTTATGCGTTATGCGTTATGTGTTATGCGTTGTGCTTTACGGGTTATGCGATATGCGTTATGCGTTATGACTTTTTCATTGAACGTTATGCGTTATGCGATATGCGTTATGCGTTATGCGTTATGCGTTATGCGTTATGCGTTATGCGTTATGCGTTATGCGTTATGCGTTATGCGTTATGCGTTACGCGTTATGCGTTACGCGTTATGCGTTATGCGTTATGCGTTATGCGTTATGCGTTATGCGTTATGCGTTATGCGTTATGCGTTATGCGTTATGCGTTATGCGTTATGCGTTATGCGTTATGCGTTATGCGTTATGCGTTATGCGTTATGCGTTATGTGTTATGCGTTGTGCTTTACGGGTTATGCGATATGCGTTATGCGTTATGACTTTTTCATTGAACGTTATGCGTTATGCGATATGCGTTATGCGTTATGCGTTATGCGTTATGCGTTATGCGTTATGCGTTATGCGATATGCGTTATGCGTTATGCGTTATGCGTTATGCGTTATGCGTTACGCGTTATGCGTTACGCGTTATGCGTTATGCGTTATGCGTTATGCGTTATGCGTTATTCGTTATGCGTTATGCGTTATGCGTTATGCGTTATGCGTTATGCGTTATGCGTTATGCGTTATGCGTTATGCGATGTGCGTTATGCGTTATGCGTTATGCGTTATGCGTTATGCGTTATGCGTTATGCGTTATGCGTTATGCGTTAAGCATTATGACTTTTTCATTGAGCGTTATGCGTTATGACTTTTCCATTGAGCGTTATGCGTTATTCGTTATGGGTTATGCGTTATGCGTTATGGGTTATGCGTTATGCGTTATGCGTTATGCGTTATGCGTTATGCATTATGCGTTATGCGTTATCCGTTATGCGTTATGCGTTATGCGTTATGCGTTATGCGATATGCGTCATGCGTTAAGCGTTATGCGTTATGCATTATGTGTTATCCGTTATGCGTTATGCGTTATGCGTAATGCGTTATGAGTAATGTGTCATGCGTTATGCGTTATGCCTTATGCGTTATGCGTTATGCGTTATGCGTTATGCGTTATGCGATATGCGTCATGCGTTAAGCGTTATGCGTTATGCATTATGCGTTATCCGTTATGCGTTATGCGTTATGCGTAATGCGTTATGAGTAATGTGTCATGCGTTATGCGTTATGCGTTATGCGTTATGCGTTATGCGTTATGCGTTATGCGTTATGCGTTATGCGTTATGCGTTATGCGATATGCGTCATGCGTTAAGCGTTATGCGTTATGCATTATGCGTTATCCGTTATGCGTTATGCGTTATGCGTAATGCGTTATGAGTAATGTGTCATGCGTTATGCGTTATGCGTTATGCGTTATGCGTTATGCGTTACGCGTTATGCGTTACGCGTTATGCGTTATGCGTTATGCGTTATGCGTTATGCGTTATGCGTTATGCGTTATGCGTTATGCGTTATGCGTTATGCGTTATGCGTTATGCGTTATGCGTTATGCGTTATGCGTTATGCGTTATGCGTTATGCGTTATGCGTTATGCGTTATGCGTTATGCGTTATGCGTTATGCGTTATGCGTTATGCGTTATGCGTTATGCGTTATGCGTTATGCGTTATGCGTTATGCGTTATGCGTTATGCGTTATGCGTTAAGCGTTATGCGTTATCCGTTACGCGTTACGCGTTATGCGTTATGCGTTATGCGTTATGCGTTATGCGTTATGCGTTATGCGTTATGTGTTATGCGTTATGCGTTAAGCGTTATACGTTATGCGTTATGCGTTATGTGTTATGCGTTATGCGTTATGTGTTATGCGTTGTGCTTTACGGGTTATGCGATATGCGTTATGCGTTATGACTTTTTCATTGAACGTTATGCGTTATGCGATATGCGTTATGCGTTATGCGTTATGCGTTATGCGTTATGCGTTATGCGTTATGCGTTATGCGTTATGCGTTATGCGTTATGCGTTATGCGTTACGCGTTATGCGTTACGCGTTATGCGTTATGCGTTATGCGTTATGCGTTATGCGTTATGCGTTATGCGTTATGCGTTATGCGTTATGCGTTATGCGTTATGCGTTATGCGTTATGCGTTATGCGTTATGCGTTATGCGTTATGCGTTATGCGTTATGCGTTATGCGTTATGCGTTATGCGTTATGCGTTATGCGTTATGCGTTATGCGTTATGCGTTATGCGTTATGCGTTATGCGTTATGCGTTATGCGTTATGCGTTATGCGTTATGCGTTATGCGTTATGCGTTATGCGTTATGCGTTATGCGTTATGCGTTATGCGTTATGCGTTATGCGTTATGCGTTATGTGTTATGCGTTATGCGTTATGTGTTATGCGTTGTGCTTTACGGGTTATGCGATATGCGTTATGCGTTATGACTTTTTCATTGAACGTTATGCGTTATGCGATATGCGTTATGCGTTATGCGTTATGCGTTATGCGTTATGCGTTATGCGTTATGCGTTATGCGTTATGCGTTATGCGTTATGCGTTATGCGTTACGCGTTATGCGTTACGCGTTATGCGTTATGCGTTATGCGTTATGCGTTATGCGTTATGCGTTATGCGTTATGCGTTATGCGTTATGCGTTATGCGTTATGTGTTATGCGTTGTGCTTTACGGGTTATGCGATATGCGTTATGCGTTATGACTTTTTCATTGAACGTTATGCGTTATGCGATATGCGTTATGCGTTATGCGTTATGCGTTATGCGTTATGCGTTATGCGTTATGCGATATGCGTTATGCGTTATGCGTTATGCGTTATGCGTTATGCGTTACGCGTTATGCGTTACGCGTTATGCGTTATGCGTTATGCGTTATGCGTTATGCGTTATGCGTTATTCGTTATGCGTTATGCGTTATGCGTTATGCGTTATGCGTTATGCGTTATGCGTTATGCGTTATGCGTTATGCGATGTGCGTTATGCGTTATGCGTTATGCGTTATGCGTTATGCGTTATGCGTTAAGCATTATGACTTTTTCATTGAGCGTTATGCGTTATGACTTTTCCATTGAGCGTTATGCGTTATTCGTTATGGGTTATGCGTTATGCGTTATGGGTTATGCGTTATGCGTTATGCGTTATGCGTTATGCGTTATGCGTTATGCATTATGCGTTATGCGTTATCCGTTATGCGTTATGCGTTATGCGTTATGCGTTATGCGATATGCGTCATGCGTTAAGCGTTATGCGTTATGCATTATGCGTTATCCGTTATGCGTTATGCGTTATGCGTAATGCGTTATGAGTAATGTGTCATGCGTTATGCGTTATGCGTTATGCGTTATGCGTTATGCGTTATGCGTTATGCGTTATGCGTTATGCGTTATGCGTTATGCGTTATGCGTTATGCGTTATGCGTTAAGCGTTATGCGTTATGCGTTACGCGTTACGCGTTATGCGTTATGCGTTATGCGTTATGCGTTATGCGTTATGCGTTATGCGTTATGCGTTATGTGTTATGCGTTATGCGTTATGCGTTATGTGTTATGCGTTATGCGTTATGTGTTATGCGTTGTGCTTTACGGGTTATGCGATATGCGTTATGCGTTATGACTTTTTCATTGAACGTTATGCGTTATGCGATATGCGTTATGCGTTATGCGTTATGCGTTATGCGTTATGCGTTATGCGTTATGCGTTATGCGTTATGCGTTATGCGTTATGCGTTATGCGTTATGCGTTACGCGTTATGCGTTACGCGTTATGCGTTATGCGTTATGCGTTATGCGTTATGCGTTATGCGTTATGCGTTATGCGTTATGCGTTATGCGTTATGCGTTATGCGTTATGTGTTATGCGTTGTGCTTTACGGGTTATGCGATATGCGTTATGCGTTATGACTTTTTCATTGAACGTTATGCGTTATGCGATATGCGTTATGCGTTATGCGTTATGCGTTATGCGTTATGCGTTATGCGTTATGCGATATGCGTTATGCGTTATGCGTTATGCGTTATGCGTTATGCGTTACGCGTTATGCGTTACGCGTTATGCGTTATGCGTTATGCGTTATGCGTTATGCGTTATGCGTTATTCGTTATGCGTTATGCGTTATGCGTTATGCGTTATGCGTTATGCGTTATGCGTTATGCGTTATGCGTTATGCGATGTGCGTTATGCGTTATGCGTTATGCGTTATGCGTTATGCGTTATGCGTTAAGCATTATGACTTTTTCATTGAGCGTTATGCGTTATGACTTTTCCATTGAGCGTTATGCGTTATTCGTTATGGGTTATGCGTTATGCGTTATGGGTTATGCGTTATGCGTTATGCGTTATGCGTTATGCGTTATGCATTATGCGTTATGCGTTATCCGTTATGCGTTATGCGTTATGCGTTATGCGTTATGCGATATGCGTCATGCGTTAAGCGTTATGCGTTATGCATTATGCGTTATCCGTTATGCGTTATGCGTTATGCGTAATGCGTTATGAGTAATGTGTCATGCGTTATGCGTTATGCGTTATGCGTTATGCGTTATGCGTTATGCGTTATGCGTTATGCGTTATGCGTTATGCGTTATGCGTTATGCGTTATGCGTTAAGCGTTATGCGTTATGCGTTACGCGTTACGCGTTATGCGTTATGCGTTATGCGTTATGCGTTATGCGTTATGCGTTATGCGTTATGCGTTATGTGTTATGCGTTATGCGTTAAGCGTTATACGTTATGCGTTATGCGTTATGTGTTATGCGTTATGCGTTATGTGTTATGCGTTGTGCTTTACGGGTTATGCGATATGCGTTATGCGTTATGACTTTTTCATTGAACGTTATGCGTTATGCGATATGCGTTATGCGTTATGCGTTATGCGTTATGCGTTATGCGTTATGCGTTATGCGTTATGCGTTATGCGTTATGCGTTATGCGTTACGCGTTATGCGTTACGCGTTATGCGTTATGCGTTATGCGTTATTCGTTATGCGTTATGCGTTATGCGTTATGCGTTATGCGTTATGCGTTATGCGATATGCGTTATGCGTTATGCGTTATGCGTTATGCGTTATGCGTTACGCGTTATGCGTTACGCGTTATGCGTTATGCGTTATGCGTTATGCGTTATGCGTTATTCGTTATGCGTTATGCGTTATGCGTTATGCGTTATGCGTTATGCGATGTGCGTTATGCGTTATGCGTTATGCGTTATGCGTTATGCGTTATGCGTTATGCGTTATGCGTTATGCGTTATGCGTTATGCGTTATGCGTTATGCGTTATGCGTTAAGCATTATGACTTTTTCATTGAGCGTTATGCGTTATGACTTTTCCATTGAGCGTTATGCGTTATTCGTTATGGGTTATGCGTTATGCGTTATGGGTTATGCGTTATGCGTTATGCGTTATGCGTTATGCGTTATGCATTATGCGTTATGCGTTATCCGTTATGCGTTATGCGTTATGCGTTATGCGTTATGCGATATGCGTCATGCGTTAAGCGTTATGCGTTATGCATTATGCGTTATCCGTTATGCGTTATGCGTAATGCGTTATGAGTAATGTGTCATGCGTTATGCGTTATGCGTTATGCGTTATGCGTTATGCGTTACGCGTTATGCGTTACGCGTTGTGCGTTATGCGTTATGCGTTATGCGTTATGCGTTATGCGTTATGCGTTGTGCGTTATGCGTTATGCGTTATGCGTTATGCGTTATGCGTTATGCGTTATGCGTTATGCGTTATGCGTTATGCGTTACGCGTTACGCGTTATGCGTTACGCGTTACGCGTTATGCGTTATGCGTTATGCGTTATGCGTTATGCGTTATGCGTTATGCGTTATGCGTTATGCGTTATGTGTTATGCGTTATGCGTTAAGCGTTATACGTTATGCATTATGCGTTATGTGTTATGCGTTATGCGTTATGTGTTATGCGTTGTGCTTTACGGGTTATGCGATATGCGTTATGCGTTATGACTTTTTCATTGAACGTTATGCGTTATGCGATATGCGTTATGCGTTATGCGTTATGCGTTATGCGTTATGCGTTATGCGTTATGCGTTATGCGTTATGCGTTATGCGTTATGCGTTATGCGTTATGCGTTATGCGTTATGCGTTATGCGTTATGCGTTATGCGTTATGCGTTATGCGTTATGCGTTATGCGTTATGCGTTATGCGTTATGCGTTATGCGTTATGCGTTATGCGTTATGCGTTATGCGTTATGCGTTATGCGTTAAGCATTATGACTTTTTCATTGAGCGTTATGCGTTATGACTTTTCCATTGAGCGTTATGCGTTATTCGTTATGGGTTATGCGTTATGCGTTATGGGTTATGCGTTATGCGTTATGCGTTATGCGTTACGCGTTATGCGTTATGCGTTATGCATTATGCGTTATGCGTTATCCGTTATGCGTTATGCGTTATGCGTTATGCGTTAAGCGATATGCGTCATGCGTTAAGCGTTATGCGTTATGCATTATGCGTTATCCGTTATGCGTTATGCGTTATGCGTAATGCGTTATGAGTAATGTGTCATGCGTTATGCGTTATGCGTTATGCGTTATGCGTTATGCGTTATGCGTTATGCGTTATGCGTTATGCGTTATGCGTTATGCGATATGCGTCATGCGTTAAGCGTTATGCGTTATGCATTATGCGTTATCCGTTATGCGTTATGCGTTATGCGTAATGCGTTATGAGTAATGTGTCATGCGTTATGCGTTATGCGTTATGCGTTATGCGTTATGCGTTACGCGTTATGCGTTACGCGTTATGCGTTATGCGTTATGCGTTATGCGTTATGCGTTATGCGTTATGCGTTATGCGTTATGCGTTATGCGTTATGCGTTATGCGTTATGCGTTATGCGTTATGCGTTATGCGTTATGCGTTATGCGTTATGCGTTATGCGTTATGCGTTATGCGTTATGCGTTATGCGTTATGCGTTATGCGTTATGCGTTATGCGTTATGCGTTATGCGTTATGCGTTATGCGTTATGCGTTATGCGTTATGCGTTATGCGTTATGCGTTATGCGTTATGCGTTATGCGTTATGCGTTATGCGTTATGCGTTATGCGTTATGCGTTATGCGTTATGCGTTATGCGTTATGCGTTAAGCATTATGACTTTTTCATTGAGCGTTATGCGTTATGACTTTTCCATTGAGCGTTATGCGTTATTCGTTATGGGTTATGCGTTATGCGTTATGGGTTATGCGTTATGCGTTATGCGTTATGCGTTATGCGTTATGCGTTATGCGTTATGCGTTATGCGTTATGCGTTATGCGTTATGCGTTATGCGTTATGCGTTATGCGTTATGCGTTATGCGTTAAGCGTTATGCGTTATGCGTTACGCGTTACGCGTTACGCGTTATGCGTTACGCGTTACGCGTTACGCGTTATGCGTTATGCGTTATGCGTTATGCGTTATGCGTTATGCGTTATGCGTTATGCGTTATGTGTTATGCGTTATGCGTTAAGCGTTATACGTTATGCGTTATGCGTTATGTGTTATGCGTTATGCGTTATGTGTTATGCGTTGTGCTTTACGGGTTATGCGATATGCGTTATGCGTTATGTCTTTTTCATTGAACGTTATGCGTTATGCGATATGCGTTATGCGTTATGCGTTATGCGTTATGCGTTATGCGTTATGCGTTATGCGTTATGCGTTATGCGTTATGCGTTATGCGTTATGCGTTACGCGTTATGCGTTACGCGTTATGCGTTATGCGTTATTCGTTATGCGTTATGCGTTATGCGTTATGCGTTATGCGTTATGCGTTATGCGTTATGCGATATGCGTTATGCGTTATGCGTTATGCGTTATGCGTTATGCGTTACGCGTTATGCGTTACGCGTTATGCGTTATGCGTTATGCGTTATGCGTTATGCGTTATTCGTTATGCGTTATGCGTTATGCGTTATGCGTTATGCGTTATGCGATGTGCGTTATGCGTTATGCGTTATGCGTTATGCGTTATGCGTTATGCGTTATGCGTTATGCGTTATGCGTTATGCGTTATGCGTTATGCGTTAAGCATTATGACTTTTTCATTGAGCGTTATGCGTTATGACTTTTCCATTGAGCGTTATGCGTTATTCGTTATGGGTTATGCGTTATGCGTTATGGGTTATGCGTTATGCGTTATGCGTTATGCGTTATGCGTTATGCATTATGCGTTATGCGTTATCCGTTATGCGTTATGCGTTATGCGTTATGCGTTATGCGATATGCGTCATGCGTTAAGCGTTATGCGTTATGCATTATGCGTTATCCGTTATGCGTTATGCGTTATGCGTAATGCGTTATGAGTAATGTGTCATGCGTTATGCGTTATGCGTTATGCGTTATGCGTTATGCGTTACGCGTTATGCGTTACGCGTTATGCGTTATGCGTTATGCGTTATGCGTTATGCGTTATGCGTTATGCGTTATGCGTTATGCGTTATGCGTTATGCGTTATGCGTTATGCGTTATGCGTTATTTGTTATGCGTTATGCGTTATGCGTTATGCGTTATGCGTTATGCGTTATTCGTTATGCGTTATGCGTTATGCGTTATGCGTTATGCGTTATGCGATGTGCGTTATGCGTTATGCGTTATGCGTTATGCGTTATGCGTTATGCGTTATGCGTTATGCGTTATGCGTTATGCGTTATGCGTTATGCGTTAAGCATTATGACTTTTTCATTGAGCGTTATGCGTTATGACTTTTCCATTGAGCGTTATGCGTTATTCGTTATGGGTTATGCGTTATGCGTTATGGGTTATGCGTTATGCGTTATGCGTTATGCGTTATGCGTTATGCATTATGCGTTATGCGTTATCCGTTATGCGTTATGCGTTATGCGTTATGCGTTATGCGATATGCGTCATGCGTTAAGCGTTATGCGTTATGCATTATGCGTTATCCGTTATGCGTTATGCGTTATGCGTAATGCGTTATGAGTAATGTGTCATGCGTTATGCGTTATGCGTTATGCGTTATGCGTTATGCGTTATGCGTTACGCGTTATGCGTTACGCGTTATGCGTTATGCGTTATGCGTTATGCGTTATGCGTTATGCGTTATGCGTTATGCGTTATGCGTTATGCGTTATGCGTTATGCGTTATGCGTTATGCGTTATGCGTTATGCGTTATGCGTTATGCGTTACGCGTTACGCGTTACGCGTTACGCGTTACGCGTTACGCGTTATGCGTTATGCGTTATGCGTTATGCGTTATGCGTTATGCGTTATGCGTTATGCGTTATGCGTTATGCGTTATGCGTTATGCGTTATGCGTTATGCGTTATGCGTTATGCGTTATGCGTTATGCGTTATTTGTTATGCGTTATGCGTTATGCGTTATGCGTTATGCGTTATGCGTTATGCGTTATGCGTTATGCGTTATGCGTTATGCGTTATGCGTTATGCGTTATGCGTTATGCGTTATGCGTTATGCGTTATGCGTTATGCGTTATGCGTTATGCGTTATGCGTTATGCGTTATGCGTTATGCGTTATGCGTTATGCGTTATGCGTTATGCGTTATGCGTTATGCGTTATGCGTTATGCGTTATGCGTTATGCGTTATGCGTTATGCGTTATGCGTTATGCGTTATGCGTTATGCGTTATGCGTTATGCGTTATGCGTTATGCGTTATGCGTTATTATTTATGCGTTATGCGTTATGCGTTATGCGTTATGCGTTATGCGTTATGCGTTATGCGTTATGCGTTATGCGTTATGCGTCATGCGTTATGCGTTATGCGTTATGCGTTATGCGTTATGCGTTATGCGTTATGCGTTATGCGTTATGCGTTACGCGTTATGCGTTATGCGTTATGCGTTATGCGTTATGCGTTATGCGTTATGCGTTATGCGTTATGCGTTATGCGTTATGCGTTATGCGTTATGCGTTATGCGTTATGCGTTATGCGTTATGCGTTATGCGTTATGCGTTATGCGTTAAGCGTTATACGTTATGCGATATGCGTTATGCGTTATGCGTTATGCGTTATGCGTTATGCGTTATGCGTTATGCGTTATGCGTTATGCGTTATGCGTTATGCGTTATGCGTTATGCGTTATGCGTTATGCGTTATGCGTTATGCGTTATGCGTTATGCGTTATGCGTTATGCGTTATGCGTTATGCGTTATGCGTTATGCGTTATGCGTTATGCGTTATGCGTTATGCGTTATGCGTTATGCGTTATGCGTTATGCGTTATGCGTTATGCGTTATGCGTTATGCGTTATGCGTTATGCGTTATGCGTTATGCGTTATGCGTTATGCGTTATGCGTTATGCGTTATGCGTTATGCGTTATGCGTTATGCGTTATGCGTTATGCGTTATGCGTTATGCGTTATGCGTTATGCGTTATGCGTTATGCGTTATGCGTTATGCCTTATGCGTTATGCGTTATGCGTTATGCGTTATGCGTTATGCGTTATGCGTTATGCGTTATGCGTTATGCGTTATGCGTTATGCGTTATGCGTTATGCGTTATGCGTTATGCGCCATGCGTTATCCGTTATGCGTTATCCGTTATGCGTTATGCGTTATGCGTTATGCGTTATGCGTTATGCGTTATGCGTTATGCGTTATGCGTTATGCGTTATGCGTTATGCGTTATGCGTTATGCGTTATGCGTTATGCGTTATGCGTTATGCGTTATGCGTTATGCGTTATGCGTTATGCGTTATGCGTTATGCGTTATGCGTTATGCGTTATGCGTTATGCGTTATGCGTTATGCGTTATGCGTTATGCGTTATGCGTTATGCGTTATGCGTTATGCGTTATGCGTTATGCGTTATGCGTTATGCGTTATGCGTTATGCGTTATGCGTTATGCGTTATGCGTTATGCGTTATGCGTTATGCGTTATGCGTTATGCGTTATGCGTTATGCGTTATGCGTTATGCGTTATGCGTTATGCGTTATGCGTTATGCGTTATGCGTTATGCGTTATGCGTTATGCGTTATGCGTTATGCGTTATGCGTTATGCGTTATGCGTTATGCGTTATGCGTTATGCGTTATGCGTTATGCGTTATGCGTTATGCGTTATGCGTTATGCGTTATGCGTTATGCGTTATGCGTTATGCGTTATGCGTTATGCGTTATGCGTTATGCGTTATGCGTTATGCGTTATGCGTTATGCGTTATGCGTTATGCGTTATGCGTTATGCGTTATGCGTTATGCGTTATGCGTTATGCGTTATGCGTTATGCGTTATGCGTTATGCTTTATGCGTTATGCGTTATGCGTTATGCGTTATGCGTTATGCGTTATGCGTTATGCGTTATGCGTTATGCGTTATGCGTTATGCGTTATGCGTTATGCGTTATGCGTTAAGCGTTATGCGTTATGCGTTATGCGTTATGCGTTATGCGTTATGCGTTATGCGTTATGCGTTATGCGTTATGCGTTATGCGTTATGCGTTATGCGTTATGCGTTATGCGTTATGCGTTATGCGTTATGCGTTATGCGTTATGCGTTATGCGTTATGCGTTATGCGTTATGCGTTATGCGTTATGCGTTATGCGTTATGCGTTATGCGTTATGCGTTATGCGTTATGCGTTATGCGTTATGCGTTATGCGTTATGCGTTATGCGTTATGCGTTATGCGTTATGCGTTATGCGTTATGCGTTATGCGTTATGCGTTATGCGTTATGCGTTATGCGTTATGCGTTATGCGTTATGCGTTTTGCGTTATGCGTTATGCGTTATGCGTTATGCGTTATGCGTTATGCGTTATGCGTTATGCGTTATGCGTTATGCGTTATGCGTTATGCGTTATGCGTTATGCGTTATGCGTTATGCGTTATGCGTTATGCGTTATGCGTTATGCGTTATGCGTTATGCGTTATGCTTTATGCGTTATGCGTTATGCGTTATGCGTTATGCGTTATGCGTTATGCGTTATGCGTTATGCGTTATGCGTTATGCGTTATGCGTTATGCGTTATGCGTTATGCGTTATGCGTTATGCCTTATGCCTTATGCGTTATGCGTTATGCGTTATGCCTTATGCCTTATGCGTTATGCGTTATGCGTTATGCGTTATGCGTTATGCGTTATGCGTTATGCGTTATGCGTTATGCGTTATGCGTTATGCGTTATGCGTTATGCGTTATGCGTTATGCGTTATGCGTTATGCGTTATGCGTTATGCGTTATGCGTTATGCGTTATGCGTTATGCGTTAAGCGTTATGCGTTATGCGTTATGCGTTATGCGTTATGCGTTATGCGTTATGCGTTATGCGTTATGCGTTATGCGTTATGCGTTATGCGTTATGCGTTATACGTTATGCGATATGCGTTATGCGTTATGCGTTATGCGATATGCGTTATTCGTTATGCGTTATGCGTTATGCGTTATGCGTTATGCGTTATGCGTTATGCGTTATGCGTTATGCGTTAAGCGTTATGCGTTATGCGTTATGCGTTATGCGTTATGCGTTATGCGTTATGCGTTATGCGTTATGCGTTATGCGTTATGCGTTATGCGTTATGCGTTATGCGTTATGCGTTATGCGTTATGCGTTATGCGTTATTCGTTATGCGTTATGCGTTATGCGTTATGCGTTATGCGTTATGCGTTATGCGATATGCGTTATGCGTTATGCGTTATGCGTTATGCGTTATGCGTTACGCGTTATGCGTTACGCGTTATGCGTTATGCGTTATGCGTTATGCGTTATGCGTTATTCGTTATGCGTTATGCGTTATGCGTTATGCGTTATGCGTTATGCGATGTGCGTTATGCGTTATGCGTTATGCGTTATGCGTTATGCGTTATGCGTTATGCGTTATGCGTTATGCGTTATGCGTTATGCGTTAAGCATTATGACTTTTTCATTGAGCGTTATGCGTTATGACTTTTCCATTGAGCGTTATGCGTTATTCGTTATGGGTTATGCGTTATGCGTTATGGGTTATGCGTTATGCGTTATGCGTTATGCGTTATGCGTTATGCATTATGCGTTATGCGTTATCCGTTATGCGTTATGCGTTATGCGTTATGCGTTATGCGATATGCGTCATGCGTTAAGCGTTATGCGTTATGCATTATGCGTTATCCGTTATGCGTTATGCGTAATGCGTTATGAGTAATGTGTCATGCGTTATGCGTTATGCGTTATGCGTTATGCGTTATGCGTTACGCGTTATGCGTTACGCGTTATGCGTTATGCGTTATGCGTTATGCGTTATGCGTTATGCGTTATGCGTTGTGCGTTATGCGTTATGCGTTATGCGTTATGCGTTATGCGTTATGCGTTATGCGTTATGCGTTATGCGTTATGCGTTACGCGTTACGCGTTATGCGTTACGCGTTACGCGTTATGCGTTATGCGTTATGCGTTATGCGTTATGCGTTATGCGTTATGCGTTATGCGTTATGTGTTATGCGTTATGCGTTAAGCGTTATACGTTATGCATTATGCGTTATGTGTTATGCGTTATGCGTTATGTGTTATGCGTTGTGCTTTACGGGTTATGCGATATGCGTTATGCGTTATGACTTTTTCATTGAACGTTATGCGTTATGCGATATGCGTTATGCGTTATGCGTTATGCGTTATGCGTTATGCGTTATGCGTTATGCGTTATGCGTTATGCGTTATGCGTTATGCGTTATGCGTTATGCGTTATGCGTTATGCGTTATGCGTTATGCGTTATGCGTTATGCGTTATGCGTTATGCGTTATGCGTTATGCGTTATGCGTTATGCGTTATGCGTTATGCGTTATGCGTTATGCGTTATGCGTTATGCGTTATGCGTTATGCGTTAAGCATTATGACTTTTTCATTGAGCGTTATGCGTTATGACTTTTCCATTGAGCGTTATGCGTTATTCGTTATGGGTTATGCGTTATGCGTTATGGGTTATGCGTTATGCGTTATGCGTTATGCGTTACGCGTTATGCGTTATGCGTTATGCATTATGCGTTATGCGTTATCCGTTATGCGTTATGCGTTATGCGTTATGCGTTAAGCGATATGCGTCATGCGTTAAGCGTTATGCGTTATGCATTATGCGTTATCCGTTATGCGTTATGCGTAATGCGTTATGAGTAATGTGTCATGCGTTATGCGTTATGCGTTATGCGTTATGCGTTATGCGTTATGCGTTATGCGTTATGCGTTATGCGATATGCGTCATGCGTTAAGCGTTATGCGTTATGCATTATGCGTTATCCGTTATGCGTTATGCGTTATGCGTAATGCGTTATGAGTAATGTGTCATGCGTTATGCGTTATGCGTTATGCGTTATGCGTTATGCGTTACGCGTTATGCGTTACGCGTTATGCGTTATGCGTTATGCGTTATGCGTTATGCGTTATGCGTTATGCGTTATGCGTTATGCGTTATGCGTTATGCGTTATGCGTTATGCGTTATGCGTTATGCGTTATGCGTTATGCGTTATGCGTTATGCGTTATGCGTTATGCGTTATGCGTTATGCGTTATGCGTTATGCGTTATGCGTTATGCGTTATGCGTTATGCGTTATGCGTTATGCGTTATGCGTTATGCGTTATGCGTTATGCGTTATGCGTTATGCGTTATGCGTTATGCGTTATGCGTTATGCGTTAAGCATTATGACTTTTTCATTGAGCGTTATGCGTTATGACTTTTCCATTGAGCGTTATGCGTTATTCGTTATGGGTTATGCGTTATGCGTTATGGGTTATGCGTTATGCGTTATGCGTTATGCGTTATGCGTTATGCGTTATGCGTTATGCGTTATGCGTTATGCGTTATGCGTTATGCGTTATGCGTTATGCGTTATGCGTTATGCGTTAAGCGTTATGCGTTATGCGTTACGCGTTACGCGTTACGCGTTATGCGTTACGCGTTACGCGTTACGCGTTATGCGTTATGCGTTATGCGTTATGCGTTATGCGTTATGCGTTATGCGTTATGCGTTATGTGTTATGCGTTATGCGTTAAGCGTTATACGTTATGCGTTATGCGTTATGTGTTATGCGTTATGCGTTATGTGTTATGCGTTGTGCTTTACGGGTTATGCGATATGCGTTATGCGTTATGTCTTTTTCATTGAACGTTATGCGTTATGCGATATGCGTTATGCGTTATGCGTTATGCGTTATGCGTTATGCGTTATGCGTTATGCGTTATGCGTTATGCGTTATGCGTTATGCGTTATGCGTTACGCGTTATGCGTTACGCGTTATGCGTTATGCGTTATTCGTTATGCGTTATGCGTTATGCGTTATGCGTTATGCGTTATGCGTTATGCGTTATGCGATATGCGTTATGCGTTATGCGTTATGCGTTATGCGTTATGCGTTACGCGTTATGCGTTACGCGTTATGCGTTATGCGTTATGCGTTATGCGTTATGCGTTATTCGTTATGCGTTATGCGTTATGCGTTATGCGTTATGCGTTATGCGATGTGCGTTATGCGTTATGCGTTATGCGTTATGCGTTATGCGTTATGCGTTATGCGTTATGCGTTATGCGTTATGCGTTATGCGTTAAGCATTATGACTTTTTCATTGAGCGTTATGCGTTATGACTTTTCCATTGAGCGTTATGCGTTATTCGTTATGGGTTATGCGTTATGCGTTATGGGTTATGCGTTATGCGTTATGCGTTATGCGTTATGCGTTATGCATTATGCGTTATGCGTTATCCGTTATGCGTTATGCGTTATGCGTTATGCGTTATGCGATATGCGTCATGCGTTAAGCGTTATGCGTTATGCATTATGCGTTATCCGTTATGCGTTATGCGTTATGCGTAATGCGTTATGAGTAATGTGTCATGCGTTATGCGTTATGCGTTATGCGTTATGCGTTATGCGTTACGCGTTATGCGTTACGCGTTATGCGTTATGCGTTATGCGTTATGCGTTATGCGTTATGCGTTATGCGTTATGCGTTATGCGTTATGCGTTATGCGTTATGCGTTATGCGTTATGCGTTATTTGTTATGCGTTATGCGTTATGCGTTATGCGTTATGCGTTATGCGTTATTCGTTATGCGTTATGCGTTATGCGTTATGCGTTATGCGTTATGCGATGTGCGTTATGCGTTATGCGTTATGCGTTATGCGTTATGCGTTATGCGTTATGCGTTATGCGTTATGCGTTATGCGTTATGCGTTATGCGTTAAGCATTATGACTTTTTCATTGAGCGTTATGCGTTATGACTTTTCCATTGAGCGTTATGCGTTATTCGTTATGGGTTATGCGTTATGCGTTATGGGTTATGCGTTATGCGTTATGCGTTATGCGTTATGCGTTATGCATTATGCGTTATGCGTTATCCGTTATGCGTTATGCGTTATGCGTTATGCGTTATGCGATATGCGTCATGCGTTAAGCGTTATGCGTTATGCATTATGCGTTATCCGTTATGCGTTATGCGTTATGCGTAATGCGTTATGAGTAATGTGTCATGCGTTATGCGTTATGCGTTATGCGTTATGCGTTATGCGTTATGCGTTACGCGTTATGCGTTAAGCATTATGACTTTTTCATTGAGCGTTATGCGTTATGACTTTTCCATTGAGCGTTATGCGTTATTCGTTATGGGTTATGCGTTATGCGTTATGCGTTAAGCGTTATGCGTTATGCGTTATGCGTTATGCGTTATGCGTTATGCGTTATGCGTTATGCGTTATGCGTTATGCGTTATGCGTTATGCGTTATGCGTTATGCGTTATGCGTTATGCGTTATGCGTTATGCGTTATGCGTTATTCGTTATGCGTTATGCGTTATGCGTTATGCGTTATGCGTTATGCGTTATGCGATATGCGTTATGCGTTATGCGTTATGCGTTATGCGTTATGCGTTACGCGTTATGCGTTACGCGTTATGCGTTATGCGTTATGCGTTATGCGTTATGCGTTATTCGTTATGCGTTATGCGTTATGCGTTATGCGTTATGCGTTATGCGATGTGCGTTATGCGTTATGCGTTATGCGTTATGCGTTATGCGTTATGCGTTATGCGTTATGCGTTATGCGTTATGCGTTATGCGTTATGCGTTATGCGTTATGCGTTAAGCATTATGACTTTTTCATTGAGCGTTATGCGTTATGACTTTTCCATTGAGCGTTATGCGTTATTCGTTATGGGTTATGCGTTATGCGTTATGGGTTATGCGTTATGCGTTATGCGTTATGCGTTATGCGTTATGCATTATGCGTTATGCGTTATCCGTTATGCGTTATGCGTTATGCGTTATGCGTTATGCGATATGCGTCATGCGTTAAGCGTTATGCGTTATGCATTATGCGTTATCCGTTATGCGTTATGCGTAATGCGTTATGAGTAATGTGTCATGCGTTATGCGTTATGCGTTATGCGTTATGCGTTATGCGTTACGCGTTATGCGTTACGCGTTATGCGTTATGCGTTATGCGTTATGCGTTATGCGTTATGTGTTATGCGTTATGCGTTAAGCGTTATACGTTATGCATTATGCGTTATGTGTTATGCGTTATGCGTTATGTGTTATGCGTTGTGCTTTACGGGTTATGCGATATGCGTTATGCGTTATGACTTTTTCATTGAACGTTATGCGTTATGCGATATGCGTTATGCGTTATGCGTTATGCGTTATGCGTTATGCGTTATGCGTTATGCGTTATGCGTTATGCGTTATGCGTTATGCGTTATGCGTTATGCGTTATGCGTTATGCGTTATGCGTTATGCGTTATGCGTTATGCGTTATGCGTTATGCGTTATGCGTTATGCGTTATGCGTTATGCGTTATGCGTTATGCGTTATGCGTTATGCGTTATGCGTTATGCGTTAAGCATTATGACTTTTTCATTGAGCGTTATGCGTTATGACTTTTCCATTGAGCGTTATGCGTTATTCGTTATGGGTTATGCGTTATGCGTTATGGGTTATGCGTTATGCGTTATGCGTTATGCGTTACGCGTTATGCGTTATGCGTTATGCATTATGCGTTATGCGTTATCCGTTATGCGTTATGCGTTATGCGTTATGCGTTAAGCGATATGCGTCATGCGTTAAGCGTTATGCGTTATGCATTATGCGTTATCCGTTATGCGTTATGCGTTATGCGTAATGCGTTATGAGTAATGTGTCATGCGTTATGCGTTATGCGTTATGCGTTATGCGTTATGCGTTATGCGTTATGCGTTATGCGTTATGCGATATGCGTCATGCGTTAAGCGTTATGCGTTATGCATTATGCGTTATCCGTTATGCGTTATGCGTTATGCGTAATGCGTTATGAGTAATGTGTCATGCGTTATGCGTTATGCGTTATGCGTTATGCGTTATGCGTTACGCGTTATGCGTTACGCGTTATGCGTTATGCGTTATGCGTTATGCGTTATGCGTTATGCGTTATGCGTTATGCGTTATGCGTTATGCGTTATGCGTTATGCGTTATGCGTTATGCGTTATGCGTTATGCGTTATGCGTTATGCGTTATGCGTTATGCGTTATGCGTTATGCGTTATGCGTTATGCGTTATGCGTTATGCGTTATGCGTTATGCGTTATGCGTTATGCGTTATGCGTTATGCGTTATGCGTTATGCGTTATGCGTTATGCGTTATGCGTTATGCGTTATGCGTTAAGCATTATGACTTTTTCATTGAGCGTTATGCGTTATGACTTTTCCATTGAGCGTTATGCGTTATTCGTTATGGGTTATGCGTTATGCGTTATGGGTTATGCGTTATGCGTTATGCGTTATGCGTTATGCGTTATGCGTTATGCGTTATGCGTTATGCGTTATGCGTTATGCGTTATGCGTTATGCGTTATGCGTTATGCGTTATGCGTTATGCGTTAAGCGTTATGCGTTATGCGTTACGCGTTACGCGTTACGCGTTATGCGTTACGCGTTACGCGTTACGCGTTATGCGTTATGCGTTATGCGTTATGCGTTATGCGTTATGCGTTATGCGTTATGCGTTATGTGTTATGCGTTATGCGTTAAGCGTTATACGTTATGCGTTATGCGTTATGTGTTATGCGTTATGCGTTATGTGTTATGCGTTGTGCTTTACGGGTTATGCGATATGCGTTATGCGTTATGTCTTTTTCATTGAACGTTATGCGTTATGCGATATGCGTTATGCGTTATGCGTTATGCGTTATGCGTTATGCGTTATGCGTTATGCGTTATGCGTTATGCGTTATGCGTTATGCGTTATGCGTTACGCGTTATGCGTTACGCGTTATGCGTTATGCGTTATTCGTTATGCGTTATGCGTTATGCGTTATGCGTTATGCGTTATGCGTTATGCGTTATGCGATATGCGTTATGCGTTATGCGTTATGCGTTATGCGTTATGCGTTACGCGTTATGCGTTACGCGTTATGCGTTATGCGTTATGCGTTATGCGTTATGCGTTATTCGTTATGCGTTATGCGTTATGCGTTATGCGTTATGCGTTATGCGATGTGCGTTATGCGTTATGCGTTATGCGTTATGCGTTATGCGTTATGCGTTATGCGTTATGCGTTATGCGTTATGCGTTATGCGTTAAGCATTATGACTTTTTCATTGAGCGTTATGCGTTATGACTTTTCCATTGAGCGTTATGCGTTATTCGTTATGGGTTATGCGTTATGCGTTATGGGTTATGCGTTATGCGTTATGCGTTATGCGTTATGCGTTATGCATTATGCGTTATGCGTTATCCGTTATGCGTTATGCGTTATGCGTTATGCGTTATGCGATATGCGTCATGCGTTAAGCGTTATGCGTTATGCATTATGCGTTATCCGTTATGCGTTATGCGTTATGCGTAATGCGTTATGAGTAATGTGTCATGCGTTATGCGTTATGCGTTATGCGTTATGCGTTATGCGTTACGCGTTATGCGTTACGCGTTATGCGTTATGCGTTATGCGTTATGCGTTATGCGTTATGCGTTATGCGTTATGCGTTATGCGTTATGCGTTATGCGTTATGCGTTATGCGTTATGCGTTATGCGTTATTTGTTATGCGTTATGCGTTATGCGTTATGCGTTATGCGTTATGCGTTATTCGTTATGCGTTATGCGTTATGCGTTATGCGTTATGCGTTATGCGATGTGCGTTATGCGTTATGCGTTATGCGTTATGCGTTATGCGTTATGCGTTATGCGTTATGCGTTATGCGTTATGCGTTATGCGTTAAGCATTATGACTTTTTCATTGAGCGTTATGCGTTATGACTTTTCCATTGAGCGTTATGCGTTATTCGTTATGGGTTATGCGTTATGCGTTATGGGTTATGCGTTATGCGTTATGCGTTATGCGTTATGCGTTATGCATTATGCGTTATGCGTTATCCGTTATGCGTTATGCGTTATGCGTTATGCGTTATGCGATATGCGTCATGCGTTAAGCGTTATGCGTTATGCATTATGCGTTATCCGTTATGCGTTATGCGTTATGCGTAATGCGTTATGAGTAATGTGTCATGCGTTATGCGTTATGCGTTATGCGTTATGCGTTATGCGTTATGCGTTACGCGTTATGCGTTAAGCATTATGACTTTTTCATTGAGCGTTATGCGTTATGACTTTTCCATTGAGCGTTATGCGTTATTCGTTATGGGTTATGCGTTATGCGTTATGGGTTATGCGTTATGCGTTATGCGTTATGCGTTATGCGTTATGCGTTATGCGTTATGCGTTATGCGTTATGCGTTATGCGTTATGCGTTATGCGTTATGCGTTATGCGTTATGCGTTATGCGTTAAGCGTTATGCGTTATGCGTTACGCGTTACGCGTTACGCGTTATGCGTTACGCGTTACGCGTTACGCGTTATGCGTTATGCGTTATGCGTTATGCGTTATGCGTTATGCGTTATGCGTTATGCGTTATGCGTTATGTGTTATGCGTTATGCGTTAAGCGTTATACGTTATGCGTTATGCGTTATGTGTTATGCGTTATGCGTTATGTGTTATGCGTTGTGCTTTACGGGTTATGCGATATGCGTTATGCGTTATGTCTTTTTCATTGAACGTTATGCGTTATGCGATATGCGTTATGCGTTATGCGTTATGCGTTATGCGTTATGCGTTATGCGTTATGCGTTATGCGTTATGCGTTATGCGTTATGCGTTACGCGTTATGCGTTACGCGTTATGCGTTATGCGTTATTCGTTATGCGTTATGCGTTATGCGTTATGCGTTATGCGTTATGCGTTATGCGTTATGCGATATGCGTTATGCGTTATGCGTTATGCGTTATGCGTTATGCGTTACGCGTTATGCGTTACGCGTTATGCGTTATGCGTTATGCGTTATGCGTTATGCGTTATTCGTTATGCGTTATGCGTTATGCGTTATGCGTTATGCGTTATGCGATGTGCGTTATGCGTTATGCGTTATGCGTTATGCGTTATGCGTTATGCGTTATGCGTTATGCGTTATGCGTTATGCGTTAAGCATTATGACTTTTTCATTGAGCGTTATGCGTTATGACTTTTCCATTGAGCGTTATGCGTTATTCGTTATGGGTTATGCGTTATGCGTTATGGGTTATGCGTTATGCGTTATGCGTTATGCGTTATGCGTTATGCATTATGCGTTATGCGTTATCCGTTATGCGTTATGCGTTATGCGTTATGCGTTATGCGATATGCGTCATGCGTTAAGCGTTATGCGTTATGCATTATGCGTTATCCGTTATGCGTTATGCGTTATGCGTAATGCGTTATGAGTAATGTGTCATGCGTTATGCGTTATGCGTTATGCGTTATGCGTTATGCGTTACGCGTTATGCGTTACGCGTTATGCGTTATGCGTTATGCGTTATGCGTTATGCGTTATGCGTTATGCGTTATGCGTTATGCGTTATGCGTTATGCGTTATGCGTTATGCGTTATGCGTTATTTGTTATGCGTTATGCGTTATGCGTTATGCGTTATGCGTTATGCGTTATTCGTTATGCGTTATGCGTTATGCGTTATGCGTTATGCGTTATGCGATGTGCGTTATGCGTTATGCGTTATGCGTTATGCGTTATGCGTTATGCGTTATGCGTTATGCGTTATGCGTTATGCGTTATGCGTTATGCGTTAAGCATTATGACTTTTTCATTGAGCGTTATGCGTTATGACTTTTCCATTGAGCGTTATGCGTTATTCGTTATGGGTTATGCGTTATGCGTTATGGGTTATGCGTTATGCGTTATGCGTTATGCGTTATGCGTTATGCATTATGCGTTATGCGTTATCCGTTATGCGTTATGCGTTATGCGTTATGCGTTATGCGATATGCGTCATGCGTTAAGCGTTATGCGTTATGCATTATGCGTTATCCGTTATGCGTTATGCGTTATGCGTAATGCGTTATGAGTAATGTGTCATGCGTTATGCGTTATGCGTTATGCGTTATGCGTTATGCGTTATGCGTTACGCGTTATGCGTTACGCGTTATGCGTTATGCGTTATGCGTTATGCGTTATGCGTTATGCGTTATGCGTTATGCGTTATGCGTTATGCGTTATGCGTTATGCGTTATGCGTTATGCGTTACGCGTTACGCGTTACGCGTTACGCGTTACGCGTTACGCGTTATGCGTTATGCGTTATGCGTTATGCGTTATGCGTTATGCGTTATGCGTTATGCGTTATGCGTTATGCGTTATGCGTTATGCGTTATGCGTTATGCGTTATGCGTTATTTGTTATGCGTTATGCGTTATGCGTTATGCGTTATGCGTTATGCGTTATGCGTTATGCGTTATGCGTTATGCGTTATGCGTTATGCGTTATGCGTTATGCGTTATGCGTTATGCGTTATGCGTTATGCGTTATGCGTTATGCGTTATGCGTTATGCGTTATGCGTTATGCGTTATGCGTTATGCGTTATGCGTTATGCGTTATGCGTTATGCGTTATGCGTTATGCGTTATGCGTTATGCGTTATGCGTTATGCGTTATGCGTTATGCGTTATGCGTTATGCGTTATGCGTTATGCGTTATGCGTTATGCGTTATGCGTTATGCGTTATGCGTTATGCGTTATGCGTTATGCGTTAAGCGTTATGCGTTATGCGTTATGCGTTATGCGTTATGCGTTATGCGTTATGCGTTATGCGTTATGCGTTATGCGTTATGCGTTATGCGTTATGCGTTATGCGTTATGCGTTATGCGTTATGCGTTATGCGTTATGCGTTATGCGTTATGCGTTATGCGTTATGCGTTATGCGTTATGCGTTATGCGTTATGCGTTATGCGTTATGCGTTAAGCGTTATGCGTTATGCGTTACGCGTTATGCGTTATGCGTTATGCGTTATGCGTTATGCGTTATGCGTTATGCGTTATGCGTTATGCGTTATGCGTTATGCGTTATGCGTTATGCGTTATGCGTTATTTGTTATGCGTTATGCGTTATGCGTTATGCGTTATGCGTTATGCGTTATTCGTTATGCGTTATGCGTTATGCGTTATGCGTTATGCGTTATGCGATGTGCGTTATGCGTTATGCGTTATGCGTTATGCGTTATGCGTTATGCGTTATGCGTTATGCGTTATGCGTTATGCGTTATGCGTTAAGCATTATGACTTTTTCATTGAGCGTTATGCGTTATGACTTTTCCATTGAGCGTTATGCGTTATTCGTTATGGGTTATGCGTTATGCGTTATGGGTTATGCGTTATGCGTTATGCGTTATGCGTTATGCGTTATGCATTATGCGTTATGCGTTATCCGTTATGCGTTATGCGTTATGCGTTATGCGTTATGCGATATGCGTCATGCGTTAAGCGTTATGCGTTATGCATTATGCGTTATCCGTTATGCGTTATGCGTTATGCGTAATGCGTTATGAGTAATGTGTCATGCGTTATGCGTTATGCGTTATGCGTTATGCGTTATGCGTTATGCGTTACGCGTTATGCGTTAAGCATTATGACTTTTTCATTGAGCGTTATGCGTTATGACTTTTCCATTGAGCGTTATGCGTTATTCGTTATGGGTTATGCGTTATGCGTTATGGGTTATGCGTTATGCGTTATGCGTTATGCGTTATGCGTTATGCGTTATGCGTTATGCGTTATGCGTTATGCGTTATGCGTTATGCGTTATGCGTTATGCGTTATGCGTTATGCGTTATGCGTTAAGCGTTATGCGTTATGCGTTACGCGTTACGCGTTACGCGTTATGCGTTACGCGTTACGCGTTACGCGTTATGCGTTATGCGTTATGCGTTATGCGTTATGCGTTATGCGTTATGCGTTATGCGTTATGCGTTATGTGTTATGCGTTATGCGTTAAGCGTTATACGTTATGCGTTATGCGTTATGTGTTATGCGTTATGCGTTATGTGTTATGCGTTGTGCTTTACGGGTTATGCGATATGCGTTATGCGTTATGTCTTTTTCATTGAACGTTATGCGTTATGCGATATGCGTTATGCGTTATGCGTTATGCGTTATGCGTTATGCTTTATGCGTTATGCGTTATGCGTTATGCGTTATGCGTTACGCGTTATGCGTTACGCGTTATGCGTTATGCGTTATTCGTTATGCGTTATGCGTTATGCGTTATGCGTTATGCGTTATGCGTTATGCGTTATGCGATATGCGTTATGCGTTATGCGTTATGCGTTATGCGTTATGCGTTACGCGTTATGCGTTACGCGTTATGCGTTATGCGTTATGCGTTATGCGTTATGCGTTATTCGTTATGCGTTATGCGTTATGCGTTATGCGTTATGCGTTATGCGATGTGCGTTATGCGTTATGCGTTATGCGTTATGCGTTATGCGTTATGCGTTATGCGTTATGCGTTATGCGTTATGCGTTAAGCATTATGACTTTTTCATTGAGCGTTATGCGTTATGACTTTTCCATTGAGCGTTATGCGTTATTCGTTATGGGTTATGCGTTATGCGTTATGGGTTATGCGTTATGCGTTATGCGTTATGCGTTATGCGTTATGCATTATGCGTTATGCGTTATCCGTTATGCGTTATGCGTTATGCGTTATGCGTTATGCGATATGCGTCATGCGTTAAGCGTTATGCGTTATGCATTATGCGTTATCCGTTATGCGTTATGCGTTATGCGTAATGCGTTATGAGTAATGTGTCATGCGTTATGCGTTATGCGTTATGCGTTATGCGTTATGCGTTACGCGTTATGCGTTACGCGTTATGCGTTATGCGTTATGCGTTATGCGTTATGCGTTATGCGTTATGCGTTATGCGTTATGCGTTATGCGTTATGCGTTATGCGTTATGCGTTATGCGTTATGCGTTATGCGTTATGCGTTATGCGTTATGCGTTATGCGTTATGCGTTATGCGTTATGCGTTATGCGTTATGCGTTATGCGTTATGCGTTACGCGTTACGCGTTACGCGTTACGCGTTACGCGTTACGCGTTATGCGTTATGCGTTATGCGTTATGCGTTATGCGTTATGCGTTATGCGTTATGCGTTATGCGTTATGCGTTATGCGTTATGCGTTAAGCATTATGACTTTTTCATTGAGCGTTATGCGTTATGACTTTTCCATTGAGCGTTATGCGTTATTCGTTATGGGTTATGCGTTATGCGTTATGGGTTATGCGTTATGCGTTATGCGTTATGCGTTATGCGTTATGCATTATGCGTTATGCGTTATCCGTTATGCGTTATGCGTTATGCGTTATGCGTTATGCGATATGCGTCATGCGTTAAGCGTTATGCGTTATGCATTATGCGTTATCCGTTATGCGTTATGCGTTATGCGTAATGCGTTATGAGTAATGTGTCATGCGTTATGCGTTATGCGTTATGCGTTATGCGTTATGCGTTATGCGTTACGCGTTATGCGTTACGCGTTATGCGTTATGCGTTATGCGTTATGCGTTATGCGTTATGCGTTATGCGTTATGCGTTATGCGTTATGCGTTATGCGTTATGCGTTATGCGTTATGCGTTACGCGTTACGCGTTACGCGTTACGCGTTACGCGTTACGCGTTATGCGTTATGCGTTATGCGTTATGCGTTATGCGTTATGCGTTATGCGTTATGCGTTATGCGTTATGCGTTATGCGTTATGCGTTATGCGTTATGCGTTATGCGTTATGCGTTATTTGTTATGCGTTATGCGTTATGCGTTATGCGTTATGCGTTATGCGTTATGCGTTATGCGTTATGCGTTATGCGTTATGCGTTATGCGTTATGCGTTATGCGTTATGCGTTATGCGTTATGCGTTATGCGTTATGCGTTATGCGTTATGCGTTATGCGTTATGCGTTATGCGTTATGCGTTATGCGTTATGCGTTATGCGTTATGCGTTATGCGTTATGCGTTATGCGTTATGCGTTATGCGTTATGCGTTATGCGTTATGCGTTATGCGTTATGCGTTATGCGTTATTATTTATGCGTAATGCGTTATGCGTTATGCGTTATGCGTTATGCGTTATGCGTTATGCGTTATGCGTTATGCGTTATGCGTCATGCGTTATGCGTTATGCGTTATGCGTTATGCGTTATGCGTTATGCGTTATGCGTTATGCGTTATGCGTTATGCGTTATGCGTTATGCGTTATGCGTTATGCGTTATGCGTTATGCGTTATGCGTTATTTGTTATGCGTTATGCGTTATGCGTTATGCGTTATGCGTTATGCGTTATTCGTTATGCGTTATGCGTTATGCGTTATGCGTTATGCGTTATGCGATGTGCGTTATGCGTTATGCGTTATGCGTTATGCGTTATGCGTTATGCGTTATGCGTTATGCGTTATGCGTTATGCGTTATGCGTTAAGCATTATGACTTTTTCATTGAGCGTTATGCGTTATGACTTTTCCATTGAGCGTTATGCGTTATTCGTTATGGGTTATGCGTTATGCGTTATGGGTTATGCGTTATGCGTTATGCGTTATGCGTTATGCGTTATGCATTATGCGTTATGCGTTATCCGTTATGCGTTATGCGTTATGCGTTATGCGTTATGCGATATGCGTCATGCGTTAAGCGTTATGCGTTATGCATTATGCGTTATCCGTTATGCGTTATGCGTTATGCGTAATGCGTTATGAGTAATGTGTCATGCGTTATGCGTTATGCGTTATGCGTTATGCGTTATGCGTTATGCGTTACGCGTTATGCGTTAAGCATTATGACTTTTTCATTGAGCGTTATGCGTTATGACTTTTCCATTGAGCGTTATGCGTTATTCGTTATGGGTTATGCGTTATGCGTTATGGGTTATGCGTTATGCGTTATGCGTTATGCGTTATGCGTTATGCGTTATGCGTTATGCGTTATGCGTTATGCGTTATGCGTTATGCGTTATGCGTTATGCGTTATGCGTTATGCGTTATGCGTTAAGCGTTATGCGTTATGCGTTACGCGTTACGCGTTACGCGTTATGCGTTACGCGTTACGCGTTACGCGTTATGCGTTATGCGTTATGCGTTATGCGTTATGCGTTATGCGTTATGCGTTATGCGTTATGCGTTATGTGTTATGCGTTATGCGTTAAGCGTTATACGTTATGCGTTATGCGTTATGTGTTATGCGTTATGCGTTATGTGTTATGCGTTGTGCTTTACGGGTTATGCGATATGCGTTATGCGTTATGTCTTTTTCATTGAACGTTATGCGTTATGCGATATGCGTTATGCGTTATGCGTTATGCGTTATGCGTTATGCGTTATGCGTTATGCGTTATGCGTTATGCGTTATGCGTTATGCGTTACGCGTTATGCGTTACGCGTTATGCGTTATGCGTTATTCGTTATGCGTTATGCGTTATGCGTTATGCGTTATGCGTTATGCGTTATGCGTTATGCGATATGCGTTATGCGTTATGCGTTATGCGTTATGCGTTATGCGTTACGCGTTATGCGTTACGCGTTATGCGTTATGCGTTATGCGTTATGCGTTATGCGTTATTCGTTATGCGTTATGCGTTATGCGTTATGCGTTATGCGTTATGCGATGTGCGTTATGCGTTATGCGTTATGCGTTATGCGTTATGCGTTATGCGTTATGCGTTATGCGTTATGCGTTATGCGTTAAGCATTATGACTTTTTCATTGAGCGTTATGCGTTATGACTTTTCCATTGAGCGTTATGCGTTATTCGTTATGGGTTATGCGTTATGCGTTATGGGTTATGCGTTATGCGTTATGCGTTATGCGTTATGCGTTATGCATTATGCGTTATGCGTTATCCGTTATGCGTTATGCGTTATGCGTTATGCGTTATGCGATATGCGTCATGCGTTAAGCGTTATGCGTTATGCATTATGCGTTATCCGTTATGCGTTATGCGTTATGCGTAATGCGTTATGAGTAATGTGTCATGCGTTATGCGTTATGCGTTATGCGTTATGCGTTATGCGTTACGCGTTATGCGTTACGCGTTATGCGTTATGCGTTATGCGTTATGCGTTATGCGTTATGCGTTATGCGTTATGCGTTATGCGTTATGCGTTATGCGTTATGCGTTATGCGTTATGCGTTATGCGTTATTTGTTATGCGTTATGCGTTATGCGTTATGCGTTATGCGTTATGCGTTATTCGTTATGCGTTATGCGTTATGCGTTATGCGTTATGCGTTATGCGATGTGCGTTATGCGTTATGCGTTATGCGTTATGCGTTATGCGTTATGCGTTATGCGTTATGCGTTATGCGTTATGCGTTATGCGTTATGCGTTAAGCATTATGACTTTTTCATTGAGCGTTATGCGTTATGACTTTTCCATTGAGCGTTATGCGTTATTCGTTATGGGTTATGCGTTATGCGTTATGGGTTATGCGTTATGCGTTATGCGTTATGCGTTATGCGTTATGCATTATGCGTTATGCGTTATCCGTTATGCGTTATGCGTTATGCGTTATGCGTTATGCGATATGCGTCATGCGTTAAGCGTTATGCGTTATGCATTATGCGTTATCCGTTATGCGTTATGCGTTATGCGTAATGCGTTATGAGTAATGTGTCATGCGTTATGCGTTATGCGTTATGCGTTATGCGTTATGCGTTATGCGTTACGCGTTATGCGTTACGCGTTATGCGTTATGCGTTATGCGTTATGCGTTATGCGTTATGCGTTATGCGTTATGCGTTATGCGTTATGCGTTATGCGTTATGCGTTATGCGTTATGCGTTACGCGTTACGCGTTACGCGTTACGCGTTACGCGTTACGCGTTATGCGTTATGCGTTATGCGTTATGCGTTATGCGTTATGCGTTATGCGTTATGCGTTATGCGTTATGCGTTATGCGTTATGCGTTATGCGTTATGCGTTATGCGTTATTTGTTATGCGTTATGCGTTATGCGTTATGCGTTATGCGTTATGCGTTATGCGTTATGCGTTATGCGTTATGCGTTATGCGTTATGCGTTATGCGTTATGCGTTATGCGTTATGCGTTATGCGTTATGCGTTATGCGTTATGCGTTATGCGTTATGCGTTATGCGTTATGCGTTATGCGTTATGCGTTATGCGTTATGCGTTATGCGTTATGCGTTATGCGTTATGCGTTATGCGTTATGCGTTATGCGTTATGCGTTATGCGTTATGCGTTATGCGTTATGCGTTATGCGTTATGCGTTATGCGTTATGCGTTATGCGTTATGCGTTATGCGTTATGCGTTATGCGTTATTATTTATGCGTAATGCGTTATGCGTTATGCGTTATGCGTTATGCGTTATGCGTTATGCGTTATGCGTTATGCGTTATGCGTCATGCGTTATGCGTTATGCGTTATGCGTTATGCGTTATGCGTTATGCGTTATGCGTTATGCGTTATGCGTTATGCGTTATGCGTTATGCGTTATGCGTTATGCGTTATGCGTTATGCGTTATGCGTTATGCGTTATGCGTTATGCGTTATGCGTTATGCGTTATGCGTTATGCGTTATGCGTTATGCGTTATGCGTTATGCGTTATGCGTTATGCGTTATGCGTTATGCGTTATGCGTTATGCGTTATGCGTTATGCGTTATGCGTTATGCGTTATGCGTTATGCGTTATGCGTTATGCGTTATGCGTTATGCGTTATGCGTTATGCGTTATGCGTTATGCGTTATGCGTTATGCGTTATGCGTTATGCGTTATGCGTTATGCGTTATGCGTTATGCGTTATGCGTTATGCGTTATGCGTTATGCGTTATGCGTTATGCGTTATGCGTTATGCGTTATGCGTTATGCGTTATGCGTTATGCGTTATGCGTTATGCGTTATGCGTTATGCGTTATGCGTTATGCGTTATGCGTTATGCGTTATGCGTTATGCGTTATGCGTTATGCGTTATGCCTTATGCGTTATGCGTTATGCGTTATGCGTTATGCGTTATGCGTTATGCGTTATGCGTTATGCGTTATGCGTTATGCGTTATGCGTTATGCGCCATGCGTTATCCGTTATGCGTTATCCGTTATGCGTTATGCGTTATGCGTTATGCGTTATGCGTTATGCGTTATGCGTTATGCGTTATGCGTTATGCGTTATGCGTTATGCGTTATGCGTTATGCGTTATGCGTTATGCGTTATGCGTTATTCGTTATGCGTTATGCGTTATGCGTTATGCGTTATGCGTTAAGCGTTATGCGTTATGCGTTATGCGTTATGCGTTATGCGTTATGCGTTATGCGTTATGCGTTATGCGTTATGCGTTATGCGTTATGCGTTATGCGTTATGCGTTATGCGTTATGCGTTATGCGTTATGCGTTATGCGTTATGCGTTATGCGTTATGCGTTATGCGTTATGCGTTATGCGTTATGCGTTATGCGTTATGCGTTATGCGTTATGCGTTATGCGTTATGCGTTATGCGTTATGCGTTATGCGTTATGCGTTATGCGTTATGCGTTATGCGTTATGCGTTATGCGTTATGCGTTATGCGTTATGCGTTATGCGTTATGCGTTATGCGTTATGCGTTATGCGTTATGCGTTATGCGTTATGCGTTATGCGTTATGCGTTATGCGTTATGCGTTATGCGTTATGCGTTATGCGTTATGCGTTATGCGTTATGCGTTATGCGTTATGCGTTATGCGTTATGCGTTATGCGTTATGCGTTATGCGTTATGCGTTATGCGTTATGCGTTATGCGTTATGCGTTATGCGTTATGCGTTATGCGTTATGCGTTATGCGTTATGCGTTATGCGTTATGCGTTATGCGTTATGCGTTATGCGTTATGCGTTATGCGTTATGCGTTATGCTTTATGCGTTATGCGTTATGCGTTATGCGTTATGCGTTATGCGTTATGCGTTATGCGTTATGCGTTATGCGTTATGCGTTATGCGTTATGCGTTATGCGTTATGCCTTATGCCTTATGCGTTATGCGTTATGCGTTATGCGTTATGCGTTATGCGTTATGCGTTATGCGTTATGCGTTATGCGTTATGCGTTATGCGTTATGCGTTATGCGTTATGCGTTATGCGTTATGCGTTATGCGTTATGCGTTATGCGTTATGCGTTATGCGTTATGCGTTATGCGTTATGCGTTAAGCGTTATGCGTTATGCGTTATGCGTTATGCGTTATGCGTTATGCGTTATGCGTTATGCGTTATGCGTTATGCGTTATGCGTTATGCGTTATGCGTTATACGTTATGCGATATGCGTTATGCGTTATGCGTTATGCGATATGCGTTATTCGTTATGCGTTATGCGTTATGCGTTATGCGTTATGCGTTATGCGTTATGCGTTATGCGTTATGCGTTATGCGTTATGCGTTATGCGTTATGCGTTATGCGTTATGCGTTATGCGTTATGCGTTATGCGTTATGCGTTATGCGTTATGCCTTATGCCTTATGCGTTATCCGTTATCCGTTATGCGTTATGCGTTATGCGTTATGCGTTATGCGTTATGCGTTATGCGTTATCCGTTATGCGTTATGCGTTATGCGTTATGCGTTATGCGTTATGCGTTATGCGTTATGCGTTATGCGTTATGCGTTATGCGTTATGCGTTATGCGTTATGCGTTATGCGTTATGCGTTATGCGTTATGCGTTATGCGTTATGCGTTATGCGTTATGCGTTATGCGTTATGCGTTATGCGTTATGCGTTATGCGTTATGCGTTATGCGTTATGCGTTATGCGTTATGCGTTATGCGTTATGCTTTATGCGTTATGCGTTATGCGTTATGCGTTATGCGTTATGCGTTATGCGTTATGCGTTATGCGTTATGCGTTATGCGTTATGCGTTATGCGTTATGCGTTATGCGTTATGCGTTATGCGTTATGCCTTATGCCTTATGCGTTATGCGTTATGCGTTATGCGTTATGCGTTATGCGTTATGCGTTATGCGTTATGCGTTATGCGTTATGCGTTATGCGTTATGCGTTATGCGTTATGCGTTATGCGTTATGCGTTATGCGTTATGCGTTATGCGTTATGCGTTATGCGTTATGCGTTATGCGTTATGCGTTATGCGTTAAGCGTTATGCGTTATGCGTTATGCGTTATGCGTTATGCGTTATGCGTTATGCGTTATGCGTTATGCGTTATGCGTTATGCGTTATGCGTTATGCGTTATACGTTATGCGATATGCGTTATGCGTTATGTGTTATGCGTTATGCGTTATGCGTTATGCGTTATGTGTTATGCGTTAAGCGTTATGCGTTATGCGATATGCGTTATTCGTTATGCGTTATGCGTTATGCGTTATGCGTTATGCGTTATGCGTTATGCGTTATGCGTTATGCGTTATGCGTTATGCGTTATGCGTTATGCGTTATGCGTTATGCGTTATGCGTTATGCCTTATGCCTTATGCGTTATGCGTTATGCGTTATGCGTTATGCGTTATGCGTTATGCGTTATGCGTTATGCGTTATGCGCCATGCGTTATCCGTTATGCGTTATCCGTTATGCGTTATGCGTTATGCGTTATGCGTTATGCGTTATGCGTTATGCGTTATGCGTTATGCGTTATGCGTTATGCGTTATGCGTTATGCGTTATGCGTTATGCGTTATGCGTTATGCGTTATGCGTTATGCGTTATGCGTTATGCGTTATGCGTTATGCGTTATGCGTTATGCGTTATGCGTTATGCGTTATGCGTTATGCGTTATGCGTTATGCGTTATGCGTTATGCGTTATGCGTTATGCGTTATGCGTTATGCGTTATGCGTTATGCGTTATGCGTTATGCGTTATGCGTTATGCGTTATGCGTTATGCGTTATGCGTTATGCGTTATGCGTTATGCGTTATGCGTTATGCGTTATGCGTTATGCGTTATGCGTTATGCGTTATGCGTTATGCGTTATGCGTTATGCGTTATGCGTTAAGCGTTATGCGTTATGCGTTATGCGTTATGCGTTATGCGTTATGCGTTATGCGTCATGCGTTATGCGTTATGCGTTCTGCGTTATGCGTCATGCGTTATGCGTTATGCGTTCTGCGTTATGCGTTATGCGTTATGCGTTATGCGTTATGCGTTATGCGTTATGCGTTATGCGTTATGCGTTATGCGTTATGCGTTATGCGTTATGCGTTATGCGTTATGCCTTATGCGTTATGCGTTATGCGTTATGCGTTATGCGTTATGCGTTATGCGTTATGCGTTATGCGTTATGCGTTATGCGTTATGCGTTATGCGTTATGCCTTATGCGTTATGCGTTATGCGTTATGCGTTATGCGTTATGCGTTATGCGTTATGCGTTATGCGTTATGCGTTATGCGTTATGCGTTATGCGCCATGCGTTATCCGTTATGCGTTATCCGTTATGCGTTATGCGTTATGCGTTATGCGTTATGCGCCATGCGTTATCCGTTATGCGTTATCCGTTATGCGTTACGCGTTATGCGTTATGCGTCATGCGTTATGCGTTATGCGTTCTGCGTTATGCGTTATGCGTTATGCGTTATGCGTTATGCGTTATGCGTTATGCGTTATGCGTTATGCCTTATGCCTTATGCGTTATGCGTTATGCGTTATGCGTTATGCGTTATGCGTTATGCGTTATGCGTTATGCGTTATGCGTTATGCGTTATGCGTTATGCGTTATGCGTTATGCGTTATGCGTTATGCGTTATGCGTTATGCGTTATGCGTTATGCGTTATGCGTTATGCGTTATGCGTTATGCGTTATGCGTTATGCGTTATGCGTTATGCGTTATGCGTTATGCGTTAAGCGTTATGCGTTATGCGTTATGCGTTATGCGTTATGCGTTATGCGTTATGCGTTATGCGTTATGCGTTATGCGTTATGCGTTATGCGTTATACGTTATGCGATATGCGTTATGCGTTATGCGTTATGCGTTATGCGTTATGCGTTATGCGTTATGCGTTATGCGTTATGCGTTATGCGTTATGCGTTATGCGTTATGCGTTATGCGTTATGCGTTATGCGTTATGCGTTATGCGTTATGCGTTATGCGTTATGCGTTATGCGTTATGCGTTATGCGTTATGCGTTATGCGTTATGCGTTATGCGTTATGCGTTATGCGTTATGCGTTATGCGTTATGCGTTATGCGTTATGCGTTATGCGTTATGCGTTATGCGTTATGCGTTATGCGTTATGCGTTATGCGTTATGCGTTATGCGTTATGCGTTATGCGTTATGCGTTATGCGTTATGCGTTATGCGTTATGCGTTATGCGTTATGCGTTATGCCTTATGCCTTATGCGTTATGCGTTATGCGTTATGCGTTATGCGTTATGCGTTATGCGTTATGCGTTATGCGCCATGCGTTATCCGTTATGCGTTATCCGTTATGCGTTACGCGTTATGCGTTATGCGTTATGCGTTATGCGTTATGCGTTATGCGTTATGCGTTATGCGTTATGCGTTATGCGTTATGCGTTATGCGTTATGCCTTATGCGTTATGCGTTATGCGTTATGCGTTATGCGTTATGCGTTATGCGTTATGCGTTATGCGTTGTGCGTTATGCGTTATGCGTTATGCGTTATGCGTTATGCGTTATGCGTTATGCGTTATGCGTTATGCGTTATGCGTTATGCGTTATGCGTTATGCGTTATGCGTTATGCGTTATGCGTTATGCGTTATGCGTTATGCGTTATGCGTTATGCGTTATGCGTTATGCGTTATGCGTTATGCGTTATGCGTTATGCGTTATGCGTTATGCGTTATGCGTTATGCGTTATGCGTTATGCGTTATGCGTTATGCGTTATGCGTTATGCGTTATGCGTTATGCGTTATGCGTTATGCGTTATGCGTTATGCGTTATGCGTTATGCGTTATGCGTTATGCGTTATGCGTTATGCGTTATACGTTATGCGATATGCGTTATGCGTTATGTGTTATGCGTTATGCGTTATGCGTTATGCGTTATGCGTTATGCGTTAAGCGTTATGCGTTATGCGATATGCGTTATTCGTTATGCGTTATGCGTTATGCGTTATGCGTTATGCGTTATGCGTTATGCGTTATGCGTTATGCGTTATGCGTTATGCGTTATGCGTTATGCGTTATGCGTTATGCGTTATGCGTTATGCGTTATGCGTTATGCGTTATGCGTTATGCGTTATGCGTTATGCGTTATGCGTTATGCGTTATGCGTTATGCGTTATGCGTTATGCGTTATGCGTTATGCGTTATGCGTTATGCGTTATGCGTTATGCGTTATGCGTTATGCGTTATGCGTTATGCGTTATGCGTTATGCGTTATGCGTTATGCGTTATGCGTTATGCGTTATGCGTTATGCGTTATGCGTTATGCGTTATGCGTTATGCGTTATGCGTTATGCGTTATGCGTTATGCGTTATGCGTTATGCGTTATGCGTTATGCGTTATGCGTTATGCGTTATGCGTTATGCGTTATGCGTTATACGTTATGCGATATGCGTTATGCGTTATGCGTTATGCGTTAT